>NW_026991328.1:0-40000 GCF_036370855.1 Dromaius novaehollandiae
AAGTAGAAACACAACAGTATCATCCAAAATAGCCTCTATATAAACTTCTATTAATTTCTGCAGTGTCTGCCTGGCACCTCTTGGCTCCTGAATTTTCAGGCCCTCTGTTTATTTATAAATTAAGGCACCACAACTGAAAAATGTTAATATTTGAACATCAGATGCTGTGGATGAAGGAATGCCGAAGACCTTCTATAAGAACCTCCATAAAAATTAAGTAGCAAAGCTAATCTCACATAAGGGATGAGCATAATTTATCCAAATCTCTTTTTGAAACACTGAAACATTTACAATTAGTCTGACATTTGTTACATCTTAACTCAATTTAGCTATTGGAATTCTGTTGTATGTATTTTTTACAAACCTTTGTTATTTGAAATAACTGTAATTTCTGCTTACTGCAGTTTACTCATCCGTATTAGGAAGGTCTTTTCTATAGCAGATAGGATGTGTTATCCCCTAGAACATGCGCTGAACTATGACAGGTATTAGTGGGAGTTCTGCCCCCCCATGGCTGGGGGCGCCGGGCCCGCCTCTGAGCCGCGCTCCCTCACGGAGCCGAGATCCGCTCCCGCTGCCTGAGGTCCCGGGCCGCTGCTCTGAGGGCGCCGATCGCGGCGCGCGGGCGAAGGGCCGTTGGGCGCGCGGGCGAAGGGCCGTTGGGCAAGGGGGGCCGTTGGGCGCGCGGACGAGGGGCCGTTGGGCGAGGGGGGCCGTTGGGCGAGGGGCCGCTCGGCGGCCGTCCGGCGTCCAATCAGCGGCCGTCCGGCGTCCAATCAGCGGCCGTCGGGTGCCCGGGCAGCGGCCGTTCGGCGCCCGGGCAGCGGCGGCTGGACGCGCAGGGCTGTCGCACGGCCCCGAGGGGCAGGGGGAGCAGGGCGCGCAGGCGGGGGAGGCCGAGGCCGAGGGCAGCGAGCCGAGGAGCCCGGCGCAGGACGGCGTGGGGGCCGGGTAAGGGGAGAGAGGCGGCCGCGGGGCGGGGCACGTGGGAGTGCCGGCCGAGGAGAAGGGCAGTCCTGTAACGCTCAGGCGGAGGAGAGTGAAGGGTGTTAACGGGGCTGGGAGGGTAACGGGTCTCGGGGCGAGCGGCTGGCACCGCTGTGCAGTGACCCCGTTCATCTGTAACTCCTCTCCCCTTGCAGGCTGTTGCTTGCAGTTACCGTCCTGGCGTCAAGAGGAAAACCCCCCAGTGTAGCCTTGTTGTGGGCTGCTGGCTTCTCCTGAAGCTCGGGAGGGAACAGAGGGGACGTCCTTGCCTTTCATGTTTCGTCAGCCCGACAGCATTTTGGCTTTGATTCCATCTTGCTCCTACCTGTTTCTGGACAGTGACGGGGAGGAGAAGAGGCACTATCCCACCATGTCCCGTTACAGCCTCCATAATCTCCTGGACTGGCTGTACGGGGGGGTGGAGCCCAGCTTTGCTGGCAATGGAGGGCCAGAATGCGCTGCCTTTCTCTCCGGGCAGCAGCGTCTGCTGGAGAGCTTGGTCTTCCTCAGTGTGGGTTTTGTGGAGATGCTTCTGTCCCTGTGGAAGCTGAGGCAGCTGCATTGCAGGGAGCTGGAGGGTCATCTGCTACAGCAGCCCCAGGCTAAGCAGGAGAGCTTGGGCAAAAATCTGCTACCGGTGGCTCTCTGTCTCATCTTTGGGCTGGAGGTGGGGTTCAAGTTTGCTACCAAGACTGTCATTTACCTACTGAGTCCATGTCATGTGGTCACTATGATGGAGGTAAGGCCCATGTGTGGTTACCAGGAAGTTTGCTTTAGCTTTATACTTGCAAGGCAGTATTTTTATATAGTCAGTTGTGGACCAAAAGTGCATAACAAGGGTACAAATGTCAAGAATTGATATAAATTTTTAATAATGATTTAGTTTTTAATTGGCCAAACTGAAATCGATGAAGAAGCAAACGTCAAATGAAAATACTAATGTCAAACTTCCTGCTTGGAAAGGCAAAAGATTAGTTACCTTTACCTGATCATTGCTTCAAGAATAGAAAATGCTGTTTCCAGTGACAGTAGTGGTAAAATTTGCACCAAATTTAATGAAAGCAAGGCTGTTGCTAACAGGCTGATGTAGTTCACTGGTAACGTTTTCAGGTAAGTTTTTTTTCAGGGATGTGAATGTGTTTTGTGAAGTTGTTGAAGAAATGAATTACTCCTCGTGCAGAAAATTTTGATACTGGCTTTCTAATTTTAAAAGCTGAATGGTAAGGAGGCCAGTCTTACCTCTGTCACATTTATCTGTGGGATGAAATAAGTGGTCTGGCTGAATACCTGTGGGTACACTGTGTAACTTAATGACTTGTGTCTAGCTTGCAGATGCACTTTAATATAGAGTTTGTGTAGCGGTTGGAATACTGGAAATGTTCATGAACAATTATTGAACTGTGATATCTAAACCTTATGAGCTCTATTTTCCAATGGTCCTGTACATGTACCTAGAAGTCACCTTCACTGAGAATGTAATTATTTTTGACATCTCCCAAACTCCTTTATAATTTTGTTTAATTTCTCTAATGCTCTAGCCTCAACACTGGACAATTTACAAAATTTAAGCTCAAGAATTAATAAAAGAATGTCAAAAAGACTTTCATAAAAGCTGCCATGATAAAAATATCTGTCTAATAGCAATAACAAATAAAAATCAAACCAATGTAGTTCTTACTCTCAGTCTCCCTTTGCAGAAGGCAGAGGATCAGGGGCAACTGATCTAGGCTGTATCAGATCAAGCCAGTTCTTACTTTCACTCCTGGAGAGCATTTTCTGAAAAAGGAATGGTAACATTGTTTTCTTGTAGTACCAGAGGTCTAAGGGAGATGGGTATCCATTTAAGAGGGGAAAACCAAGCTCTTTACAGAAATATGCAAGACATTTATAGCAATTAACTTGCTGTTCCAGAACTTAATTAGTAGGGTATGTAAATTGCTTAGCAGTGATGCAACGTTAGCTCATAGGACTATAGGACGCTTGCTGCCCATAAAGTAGTAACAATAGCTGTGCAATCAATTAGTCAATATTGGTAATGAAATGGAAAACATAAGTTAGGCAAGAGCTGTAGAAATATTTGAGAAATGAAAAGAAATGGAATGTGGCCATATTATTTTAACTCTTAATATTTCTGGAAGATTTTCCGATTAATTCTCTGGATTAGAAGGTAAGGTTAGATTACTGTTATGACAGATAAGTTTAGTTCCCCTGATATGGTATTATGATATTATGTTACAATAGTAATGTGATATTTATTATAGGTGTTCAGAAAAAGCTGGTATTTATGCATAAATCAGGGAGCTACTATTATTTAGCTCATTTATTAATGGTCTCCTCCGGGAAGACAGAGATTTACCTTTTGTAGCGAGGCATGGGCAACTCTTTTTAAATAATCTCTTTCAGACCACAGTTGCAAACCAGTTGTGGAGCATGTTTAAATCTATGCTAATAACTAATTGGAAATTAGTTATTATACAGCAATTTATTCTGTGAAATTCAGAAGATGGTATGTCAGCAAAATGCAGAAGTTACGCCTCTTCATCTTTAAACAGCTGCCTTAGGTATAGGTAGGCCCATGTTTAATGTCGAGGATGAAAACAGTTGCAAAACAACAGCGTTCAATAGAGAAAACAAGTTAGATAACAAGACTGATGTCTTCCATCAGCAAGAAAAAATATATACGGTTGGAATCTTGTGAGTTTTGTTCTTCTGCTCTGAGTTTGCTCAAGGCAGCAGGTTGGCAATGAGATATATGAAAATACAATGTTACCATTTTCTTCTGTTCTTACAATTGTTTGTACATAATCCTGCTGCTGGGCCTAAACAACAGGATGAACAGTGGTAGGAGGTGAAGAGATGAAACGTGCTGCAACATTTGAGGTCACTGAAAGGGAAGCCAACAGTAGCTGTTGGTAAAGGTCTCTTCTTGCACTCGATTTCTATTTTCCTTTTCTAAGCTGAGACTATTTCATCTCAGAGCAACAAAGGCTCTGGGCTGTAAGCCAGAAATATTTGGAACTGGAAACTGCCCTCCAGTTTTGTCTGCATAAAAGCAAAAGTCCTGCTTTTGAATGACCTAAAAGTGAAATGAACTAACAAAATAAAATGAGACTTAAACCTTGCGGTGTATTTGAGTAGACAAAACTGCATAATATAATGGTTACTGAGTTGTGCAAATAAATGTGTTTTGTTCAGGTGTCTAATTTCTGCATATCACTTACGCCAACCAGTGTTCAAATCAAATCTCCTTCATAAGCAGGAAGAACTAGTTTAGATGTGTCATCAGAAGGCTAAAGTGTTGGTCAAACGAACATACTCATTTAAACTACCAAAACAGTTCTCTTGGTTAATCAGATTCAGAGAGCTTGTTGCCATCCTGTCAGCTAGTTGAATCATCTAGAAATAATACAGTTTATTTCCACACCTGGACTTAGTTTAGGTTTCTTGCTTAACTTTTGGAGGAAGAATGACAATGTTGTTTTTTCACCTGTGATGTAAGTGCAGCATCATTTAAAAAAGGGTGGGGGGAACCGAAACTATTTGTTTCTTGATAAGCTGCTTTTTTTTTTTTTTTTTTTTTTTTTTTTTTTTTTGGATAAAGGTAGAATGGGAATTTTTGTAGTATCTTTGACAGCTATCCCACGGGGATGGAGGTGTATTTGTGCAGTGCAGTTATTTAGTTGGTGTGGTGTAGCAGGAGAAATGGCCTCTATAGAAAGTAAGAATTCTGTTATAGCTTGACTTTTTTTTTTTTTTTTAAGTTCTTTCTCTACATGGAGTGCTCTTACTGAAGATGATTTGAATACCTCTTAAAGAAAAAAAAAAAGAAAAAAAAGAGAAAAACAGTTATTAAGACTGAGTATGTGATTAGACCAATGATACTGCTGTAAACCTGGCATGAAAGGGTATGCTAAAGGGGACACATTTTAAGACCAGTAGTGTATTGCAATCCTGTTTTTCCTTGTATAGCAGGAAAAGATTTACCATATGTATGGAACATACCTTTGGCTGGAATAGACTGTCCTAAATGCAAAATTTATGTCCTTAAGAAAATGCTTTTTAGGAAATAGTCACACATTGCTGGATGGTTCTATCAAACAATGATCTTTTTAGGCAAAGGGAACTAAATTAAAGGGAAAGTGTGGGGGGGGGGAAGACAAGGGGAAGAAATGTCTAAAATATAGAGGAGTTGAGTTTCACGCAGTGATCTTGATCTTAGAGCTGAACTTTGTATAATTAAAATCACTGCTAAGTACATCTGTAATTTGATAAATAATAAATCCTATGTTCACTATTTCCAGTTTTAGCTTCTTTAGAGACCTGGAGCCTTCCTGTCCTCTGTAAGAGGCTACTGTGTTTTTTAGAAACAATGGGCTGTTTTTAGAACGTACGTAATAAATATAGCTTGACTGAGTCTGCATCATTTGGGAATCTGTCCCAGCGTATAATTCATTAATTCTCTCTCTCTCCCTCCCCCTCCCCCTTCCTCCCCTCCCCCCCCCCCCCAATTTTTTAAACATTGGAAAAAATCTGATTAGGTGGTCAAATGTGATTTTTAGGTGTGATTGTAAATTTAATTTTCATACACTGCTCCTAAATATCTTTTAATATTTGGAAGAGTCCAGTGTGTGTGTTTTTTATATTCTCTCTCTTCAAAACCTTGAATTAAAAATCTAGGGTCATTTGTAGCCTGTTGTTTGATAGTGGGTATGAAGAACGTTTGATTACATAAATTCAGTAAATATTTATAGAAATGACACTAAATAATGGCAACAACTGTATTGGGTAATGTGAGCAATAGCCTGCATGTAAAAGTTTAATGAGTTATGCAATTTTTAAAGGGCAGCAGTATTCTAAAGCAAAGCTATTTTTTACAGAGTTTCATTCACTGCTGCATGTATTATGATTCTTGGGGAAGATATAGAGCAGTGAAGGCAAAATTTCCTATGACAATGTAAGCTCTCCAAAATGTAAGCTATCCTCTAAATGTCTTTTAAAATATACATATTTCCTTTACCTACGTAATTTTCATTTGTATCTCTTACATTCCAAAACCTGGTACTGCTACCTAAAGAACTTGCAATTTTTAAAGCACCTTATAGAAGACAAGATGCTGTTTCAGGAGACCTGATAAACTGAAATTTAATTGATTTTGTTATTTTAAGGGCTTTAAAAAAAAAATACTTGAGAAAAGCCAGGCTATATATATGGAGCATAGTATACCTTACAGCTTATTCCCAAATCAGTACATTTAGCAGCTGTGTGAGCCTGTTGTAGCAAGGTCAACAATCCTTTCAGTGGTCTGAAATATTATCTGGTAGACATGAAATCCTTCATTTAAACTTAAGTGGAAGATGTGCATAATCGCAGCTCATAAACATCAGATGATGAAGCATGCTGCTTGTCTTCAGCATAAAACAAGTCTTTCTTTCTCTAACTGCAAATTAACTTGCAATACTTCCTCTTAAAGCTGATTCCTGGAAAGGAAAATCATCATAGTGTGTGGTGAAAAAGGGCAGATAGAGAACAACTGAAGCACCGAGAGCACCAGTATTTCTTGGCGGCAAGGCTTATTTCTTGCCAAAGGGTGTATTTCACTGCTAGAAGGATGGCAGTAGTTCAAGGGGCACAGGTATGTTGTGTCATGTCATGTTATGTGGTAAGGTTTTATATTTATTCAGATTGACAAGTAATTAGTGCCAAGTGAATTTAGTTGTTTATACTTTAATACTTTGGTAGTTAGTGAAATGCCAACTTAAATTACCAGGAATATGGTGCTATATGCCTTGGGGTTTTTTTGGATTATGTCACTGTTCCGGTTTCTTTGGCTAACATGATGTTCTATAATAAAAACAACTATTACATATGTATTATCCTGATGTTTTTAAAGATTGCCTCTTGCTCCAGAAGTACTTAGTATGGTACATGGTGTTAATTTTTTAACATAATCAAAAATCATCTCCAAATACCTTATTAGTGAGACTGAGAAGAACAGTACGAATCTCTGGGTAATCACAGGGTAATCTCTGGGTAATCCTGCAGCTTGGAAAAATAGAAACTTATTGCATTCTAGCTTCTCTATCAAGCCAAAAACTTAAATTCTCTTAATTCTCTCAGCTAAACCCTCTTAATTCTATCAGCTTCTGATGTTATATATAAAGCAGGAGTATTCTTGATTGAGCTCATTAATAAAGCGTTTTTATGCAAAAGAAGGACTAACCTATAACTCTGAAGTCCAGGGAAATAAATGTAATAAGCCAATCACTGAAGATATAGTGGTTAGTGATTATCTCCAAAATATAATTCTCTTTGCCAATATGGAAAACAAATTATGGATTTTTGACTAGAAAACGTTGGTGGGACTGCAGGTGACTCGTATTTTACTCGGATATAGGGCTCTGCAGCGAGTGCTCAGAAAACTGGGAGAAAAACATTTCTGTTCTTCAGTACTTTGTCCACCTGAAGAAATTACAAAGGGTATAGATAGATGCAGTATTGTGAAAGGACTGAGAGTAGTTGAAACTCAGCTTTGTGGACAAACTGCAAAGGCAAGTATGGATGGTATGTGTTTTAAGGTATGATGTACATGACCATTAAAAGACTAAAAATTTTTAGAGAACAAATCTAGGAAAAAAAAGCCTTTTCCATACGGTATTGTAGCAGCTATGAGGTAGAAGATAAGTCATGTATCAAGCTAAGTTTATAGTTGTTTGCATAATTCTTCCTTCATAACAGAACTTAATTCAGTTTGGACTGATCCCTTATACGTATGGTAATTGTGAATGTCGGTGACTGTACTTTTTCTGAGAATTAATTGAAATCCTATGATCTAAGATAGTTGCTCTCTGGGTAAAAAATTAAAAATAATTTTATACAGTCATCTTCTAAGTTGTGCTCAAGAAAAAAAATCAGTGTGCTTAAGACTCGTTTTATTATCATAATTATCCTGACATACTCAAAAGGTACTATTTTGAAACTTACTTTTCAAATCCTACTAGAATAACATCAGCTGTTTTTATTTCATCTTTTAAATTAGCTCTGTAAACTCCAAAAAACAGTGTAGACTGGTTTCTTTCATATCTATATTTTGTGTTTGATGGCACTCTTTAATGGAAACCTTTTTCATGTGCAATGCCATTTTGACCTTTTTTATTATTATTATTTTAGGCTTTGGGAGGCACTTACAAGGTGTCTCTGCCCTGCCTGGACATCAGTTTGGACAAAAGCTATGGGAAGTTAATTATCTGAAAGTTGATCTTGCAGTCTATCAAATTTGGTTGCCATTGGCCAACAGGATCAAAAGGTAGTAAAGGCAGAATGCTTGTATCTGTACAGGCGATGAACATAATATTCTATTTTTAGGAGGGAAAAAAAGAGTCTAAATGAAATTGAATAAAGTCAAAGAACTTTTTGTAAAACAAAGTCTAGAAGAGGTAGCCCAATAAAACAAGGAAAATATAAGATTATGCAGAGTCTTCAATAAAACTACCAATAAACTCCCAAATAACCTTCATCTTCCCAAATCATTGTCCACTATCTGCATATCTTTGCCAAAACATCTATTGAGGCTGAAGATGCAATCATCCCCCTGTATTGGCCAGGAAAGAAAAGCTAGAAACATTCAGTATACCATTCAGGTTTTAATCTACAGAATAGCCCACAAGAAAGTTAATTTTAATGTTTGTAACAATGTATGATTTCCCCCCCCCCCAAAATATCAATAATTTACTTTTTTGTGATATTAGGCGACATTATTTTGCTTTTAGAACAGAGGAACAGAAAGGTTGAAACTGAAGTGTCCATTATTGGGGGCAGGGGGAAATAAAGGAGGAGAGAGGCAGATTATATGATCAAGTTACTGAAGACTTGAGTTTTAACGCCTCGATGAATCAAGGTCTTTTAATTCTACAATTGTCTTCATTTTAGCATTTTTTTTTTCAGCTTCCCTGATCTTTTAACATTGTTTCCGTAATGTCTTCATGCTTTGTTGCTGTGGCAGATTCCCTGAAAAGCAGTTTAGTTTTTTGGAGGGAATATTAGTAAATTTATCCTTGTAACATGTCAAATATGAAAGAGCTGCATATCTTAGGAAATGGTATGTAAACAAGGTTTTTTTCAGAATGTGCTTTTTTTGTCTACTGAAGGAATGAATGTATATGGTCCTTAAACTGTTTCATCAGCACAACTGAGGGATTGGTGAACTGTGACAATAAAAAGGTATTAGTGACTTGAGGCAGAGTAGAGCAAGAATATGCTAAAATGGTTTTGCTTCTGTAGGAAGCTGTGATATGAAACTTCATGCTTTGCATATGTAACAAAAGTGAATAGATATGAATATGCATATGAAAATCTTATTGGGAACATGTGAGCTTTCACGGAATCATTGACAGATGTAAATGCAAGTTAAACCTGTAGTATTTTATTAGGAAGTTGGAGACTTGAATATTATTTTTCTAGTCAGCATTTTTTTTCTTCTCCCCCAGATTAGTTTCTTATTGTCACCTTTTGCTAACAGCATTAAGCTAGGAGTGGGGAAGGAAGTAACCCACTACTAGTGAAGGCCTAGTGCAGATGGTGATTAGAGGAAAAGGAAGAAAAATAGCCTCAGTGCACTTTTTTTCCCTCTGAACTATACCTAAGATGTCATTACTAATGCTGCTGTGATACACATAGGAAGACCTGAGTCCTATGTTAATAATTAATCCTAAAATACGAGAAGTCTAGAAAATCTTTCACCTAGGACTATATAATGGAAGAAACGGAGTACAGGTTCTTCTGATAAACAAGCTAAGCCTATGTAAGGGGAGACTAACCTAGAATGTCCCAATGAATATATATATATTTACAAGACATTACTTAGTCTTTAGAGTAGAAGATGGAAATTGTTCAGCTTGCTACACCTCTCTCATCCCCAGGTTGAAACTGGGAGGTTGGAAGGAGGGGCAGGCAGCTTCAGATGTTCCCAGAGTCTGTTTTGTGTAACACAGGAACCACTTTTTACTGTAGTGTTATGTAATGCTTTGCCAGCAATGTTGCTTTGAATTGTGAGTACTCTTAACAATAGATTAACAGTTCCACAGGACAAATTAATTAATCCCTGAATCCATCTGACAGCTGCAGAAAGGCAACTGTGCTTCTTATGCTGAGAGGTTAAGTACGTTTTAATTGTTGCTGTATAGCAAGGAGAATGTAACAATCTCTTAGTGTCCGTTCTCTTTTCAGATTTGGCATTCTAAAAGATCTTAACCTTATCTCCTGATTTGTCAAACTGTATTTATGAGTTTTAAAGAGTTGCTTTTTAGTAGGCACACAGATGGCTTCTAAATGATATGGCTGCTTTGTGCTGAATTGATAATTAATAAAAATGATCAACATCTAATTTACAGCCTTGATTTGGTATCGAGGTTTATGGTGGAGTTATTAAAGCATATTACTTTCTGATAAGAAATAATAGGTTGATTGTTTTGAACTTATTTTAAAAATGAATTCTAGACTTAACAAAATCTTCTTCACCTTTTAAATTATCCAGCTGCTTGAATGTTCCTTGCCTTATGTTTTATCATTGTAGGGGGGAAATGGATATTTTTCACGTTTACAGTGAAAGCCAATGTACTGTAACCTTTTAAACATACCTTTTAATCTCTTTTGCTCTAGAGGGTACTTTGATACACCTAAGAAAGAGTAAAGGCTTTTATTTAGGTAGAGATTGAGCAGAGGGTTACCCTCCTCCTCCCCTCCCCCCTTTTTTCTCTTTTTCTTTAATTCATTCCAGAATTTGGTCATGGATTTTTCATATTGCTCTGAATGTTGCAAGTAGCAATTAAAAGCTAACCTCTTCATTTCAAAATAGTGTATTAAAACAATCAATTTATGACCTGGTTAATTGAGCATGACTGGAGTGTTTGAAAAGAAAGATACATTTCCAGTCTGCTGCGGCTGCAACCAGGCACTAAATCAAACAGATGGCTCACAGAGACAGGCAAGCTGCTGTTATTAAAGGTAAATGAAATCTTCTGTGCTGCATTTATGAGACATGAGAGTTTTACCTGTAGCATGCTCAGGCAACTTTTGCCAGAAACAACTTTCCTTGGACTTCTGTAAACATTCCTATCTATGTGATGGGTGCTACTTTGTCTGAAGCTTAATCTGGAATAGTTAGTTGCGTGACTTGTTCTTTCCTTCCCCTTCTGCCTTTTTGATCATCTTCTTTTGCCGTTAGTTTATTTCTGATCAAGCAAAATCATCTTTCTGCATATCTGTCTCTCAGTAGGACAAAGATTAGTAGAAGACAAGTGTTTCATGACAAGTTTTGACTATACTCTCTCCCTCAATTCACCAACTCAAAAATAATGTCATTAAAATACTTCTAAAGGGAGCTTTAGGTGTAATATTTTGAAGAGTGTTGGAATATTTTGGAATCCAAAACTGGAGAGGCAGCCAAGTAATAGAAAAACCCCCAGCTCTCCTTACTCATAGTGCACATGGAGTGGCACAGTAACATTAAATAAATTGGAAGGTATCCAGGCCTAGATATTTGAAAAGATATTTTACTTCAGTTCAGATACATTATTGCTATTATACTCTTTAGTTGCATCCTTTTCAAATGAAAGATTGTGCTTCCCTTTTGAGAACAGCTCTTGGGATTTTTAGTAGTCTTGCTTTCTGAAATGCTGATTAGTCAAACTAGTGGTGGAATGTGGCTTTATCAAATGTCAAAGAAGCGAGGAACCATTAGACAAACAGACAAATGGGAAAATTTGTGGCTGACATGAGAAATGATTTTTGAAATGGCAGTGTTCTCATAAACCTTTTGGAGCTTGTAAAACAAATATATACCTTCTCATCAGTATCTGAGAATTCTTCTAGACTTGACTCCAGCATGTATCATAGCCTTTCATTTTAGAGATTTAATCAGCTGTTTTTAGGATCTCAATTGTAGGCTAGTCATGCCTTATAATGGCAAGATGGGGAAAATGCTAGCAATCTTCCTAACGCAGTAAATTTTAGCTACTATAGGTAGTAGCCTGGTAACATATCAGGACATTTACATCTTGCAGTTTGAGTTTCTCTCAACATCTGAGCATGTTGGATTTGTAATAATGCCATTTAGGAAAATCTGCTTGCATCAGGGACTTTTTTTTTTCCCCCCTCCACCAAAAGTGATTGATAGCAAATGTACTTAAGAGGCACTGCTGGATTAAAAAAACAAACAACCCTCCCCCTCACCCAATCCCTTTCCTTTCTTACCATGTCCAATCTAGCAATACAGTTAAATGGAAAATGGAAAACTCCATGTGTCTGACTGTGTTCTTTACCTCTTTCCAACTCATACTGGTGCACATGCACATTGCTGAAGTCTAGATTTGCAAATTGTGAAAGACTGTTTAAATAAAATTATTTCCATATGAACTGGAAAAATCAAATAATGGAAACCTCGAATATCTCAAAACTGATCTGGTAATTGCAGCGTAAGTAATGCTTTAAAGTGCAAGAAGTGAAAATATTATTAGGGGTTACCATAGTGCATGCAGATTAGAAAATTAATTTGTCTTAAGTGAGCTGTCAGGTTAATGTTAACATAGTTCATTGTGGTTTCATAAAGTTGCAGTCTTTTGTGAATTTTAGGTGTTTGTTCCAACATTAAATTTGTTCACACTTTGGAGATGTGGGTGCATTTTAATATTTTTGCCATTAGGAAAACTGATATAATCAATAAAAGCCCCCAAACTTGCTGCAAAATACCACTTTATTTCAGTGGATATCTAGCCTTTTTTCCATGCATGTTATTTTTGACTTTTACCTAGAGACATTACTGCAATGTCAAGGAGTAATTTTTTTGTAAATTCTGACTTCTAAAAATGCATTTATAAAAAAAAAAAAGAATTACCTGTTTTCCCCAGTTCCTTATTCCCTCTGAGTGGTTATGCTTGCTTCCGGTGATTAAAAGGGAAGGAGCTTAACAGGAATTTGTGGAGGGCAAATGTAATACTTTGTGATATCTACGTATTGCTATCTTCTCGATCCTGCCAGGAAATTAAAGGTAGGGAAGGCATACTTTGCAGAATATTCCTTTTGGACTAGCTGACAAATGAAGAGTTGGCATACATTACCATAGGAATAGTGAAGACTGCCTTTTCTCTCTCTGTGTTTTTTGCATGGGAGGAGAGGACTGATACACAAGGGAGAGAAATGTTCCATTGACCTCACTTAACAGTGGTGTGAATCCTAATAGACTTTGCTCTGCTCACTTCTTAGAGAGAACAGTGCGTCTAAGTCCAAAGGAAGAAACATTTTGCTCTAGGTCATAATGTTTCTATCTTTTGATCCCTGTGCAGCTCTGTAGTCTCTCACATGATCCTGTCTGTCACTACAGAAGTTCTCCTCGATAAATTCATGCAATATTACCTTGATAAGGTCTTCAGAATAGTCCTTTTACATACAGGCTCTACTACCTACCACAGTAATGCAGATGACTAATAAATTAGATTTAAGAAAATAATGATCGCTGCTGTTTAAGGAACTCAGACATGATATTTCTTGGAAACTCCATCAAATACTGAATGATTGGATCACATACATGTTCACTGTATACAATTTTTAAGCATATTAATGCAGGGGGGGAAATATCCTTTTCCTTCTTTGCAGTCTGTCCCAGAGCTGCAGATATCACTTGGAGCTTTCTCTTCTTTCTCAGTGCATGGTTCAAGAAATGCATTATGGAACAGGCTGATTCTCAACCCAGTCCTGGGTTGGTTCAATGCAACCATGAGTTTAGTCTCTTTCAGGTCTCCTCTCAGTAGACGAATAGCTAAGCAGTGCAATCCTCTCCCTTACAGTCTCCAACTTCTAACAGCCCTGGTGACCCATCATGTGTTCTGGTGTGACCTTTGTATTTGGGCTTGTGCAGAGGGAGTGCTGCTCATGCAGTTCTTTGTGCCAGAAATATTTCCCATGGGGATGGACGGTACTTATGGTCTTGCAGAGCAACTAGGAATTTGACTGACTTTCTGACTTCTGTTTTCTTCTGGGTCCTCAGGCTTGAAGTGAAGTTCTGTTTGCAGATTTACCAGTGTTTTGAATTTCTTTGTAGTTTATTACTTGAAAAGAATCTCAGAATCTCCTGGTCCTGTGCTGGTGAAAGATTGAAATGCTGCTTTCTGTCTCTCAAGCATCCTGACTCACAGTGCTGTGCCCACGTAAGGAAACGCACAGATAAGAAGTCCTAAGACCACCCATGATTTTGTATCCTCTCTTTCTCTCGCTCCCCTCAGCCCAAAATCTTTTTCAGGTCGAAGATGCTTGATGTGTTAAATTGATCCATGTATGGAAGCTATTCAATACATTTTGATCATTCTTGTTGACTTCTGTAACCCTTTCCCAAATCTGCTGTCTTTTGGGTGGGTGGTGTGTGTGTAAAAGTGAGAGGGAAGGGAATGACCAAAACTGTGCCCAGAATTCAGCAGGTCAGACAATGAATATTTTATAGCTTATTTTTCCTCTCTCAAATGTTACTTTGTACATTTTGGGCTTCCAGTTAATTCTTTTGTCCTTCTTTTCCTTTGTAACACGTGAAAATATAATGGGTAAAATGAGGAGGGATATTGCGGTTGTTTCTTAGCTTTTTTCTAAATTGAAAGTTTAGCTATTCTGCCTTGAATGTACGCAATGATGATCAGATAAAAACGTGTGTGGAAGAGCCTCCTTCAGTGTACTTTAAAATATATGTTGTCTCGTGTCTGCAACGTGCCAGCTAGGATGGGGGCTATTATCTCTGCTAGTCTGAGCAAGTAAAACCTTCAGAGTTTTACCAGGAACACAGAAGCTGGGTACTCTTCACAGCCATGTCACTAACTTTATATGATATTGTTCAGTTTATAAGACTTAGCTGTTTCCTACCTCAAGGCTAAGGATTGCGTTTCCAGTATGACAGTGAAATGTAATATTATTATGGAATGAGTATGTGAACACTCAGTACGTTAGAGCTTATGAGCGTGTCTGCTGTGAACTAGGTATTTTCAGGCTGCTAATTACTATGTGAGCTGAATGATGGTGCTCTCTAACATTTAAATCTACTCTGTGAAATAATCCTCTGTAAATCTGCTACAAAGGGTCTGTAAAACATTCCTTTTAAGAGGTTGTGAGGTTTATTTATCATGGAAAGTAGGTATTTAGAGAGAAAGTGCTTGATATTAAATTGCTAAAGCTGAAACATTTGAAGATCTGTTTCACTATCTTAAAGTTTTAACATAAACATGCCAGTTAAATTCCCTGCTATCCTTCCCAAAAATGAAAGACAAACACATTTTTCTGAAAGATCCCTCATAACAGAGGGACTTGCATGCTCAAAAATATTTAATATTTCTTTTGCCATCACAAATCCGGAAACTGTGTTTGTTGCTGTAGAGCTGACCTGAAAATGAGCAGCTGTGAATCCTGTTCTCTTCTTTGCCTGTCTCTGAGGCAGTAAAGTATTTTGGATTAGGTTGATGAGTTCATCTCAATCTTTGTAACTATTATGACCATACTTTTTTAATACTTGCTACTGTTTCACCTCAATGGTGAGATTCAGCAGGTACATTAAGATTCAGCTGCTACATAGAGTTGTACCCTAGTTTTTCCTCTGCCGTTCAGTAGTTGGAACGCTCTGCAGTGTGTCAGAAAAGTGAATGACTGGTGTGATTAAGACACATTTCTCTGTGTACACAGAGAAAAACATTTCAGTTTGTTTTTGTTTTTTTTTAAGATGTAGGAAATAAAAAGAAAAAAATGAAATCTGTACTGGAGGAATAGAATTTTCTTCATTTAAGTATGAACAGTACTTCAAATGAATGTAAGGAAATCATAAGATACCTGAATTTAAAGGTTCAAATGAACTAGTGGGACTCTAAATGCCGTCTCTCCTTCTGTTAACATATATCATGGAATGTTTAAAAAGTTGGACTTTTTGAATATATACTTTGAATATATACAAATAGCATGGGAAAAAACAGGTATTATAAGAGACCACAGAAGGGAAAATTTTATGGTCCACGACAGAAGGGATATAGTCCACAGTTGATGAAACTTTAATTTAGTTAGTAGACAGAGTCTGTTGCAAAAATATCAAATGACGGAATGATGAAATGTAATTAGTAAGTGTTGGACACTTTTCCCAGAAGCCATATGGGCCTTAGTGTGTAAGGTGATACATAGACCTCACATAAGATTTTGTGGGTTTTTTGTTTTTTCCTTAGCAAAGAAAGCATCCACTAGCAGATTGTCATCATGCATCCATTGTGTTCACTTACTCTTTAACCTTCCTTGATGAGTAGAAATGGCTTGCTTTTTAAATACAAGACTTGAAAGAAACTCTGATTGGCTTTTAGGAGCATTCACTAAGCAAATGTCTTGAGGTTCTTTAAATTAATTGATGCCTTTTTCTTGCTGTGCCTCTATTAGAGTTCTGTATGACTAAGGAAAAAGATTTTTTTTCCTGTGAGTGTATGTGTACATTCTAAACTGTTATTGAGACTGACGGACTTGAATTAAAACATACAAGTAATTTGATTAGAGAAATAAATGGCTGTATATTAGGAACCTGCACTGGAAATAAAATATTTGAAATGTGCGCATCTATTCATATGGTAATAACAGGCCCTTTCAGGCACAAGGGCTGAATAGAATGGTGCAGCCTTCAACCTTTCGATTGTTGCTATAGCAAGTACATTGCCTGCTAGTAATTAATTTGAACATCCATCAGTTACCTGGCCAGGTAGGCCCTGTAGCACTTCAAAGAAATAGGTTTGTTCAGTTTATCCAACTTGTCCCCAAAGTGGACATGTTCTTCAAATATTCTCACTTGGAGTGATTTAATGAGTTGACTAGTAGCTTGGCAGTGAAATAATCTATTGTGCACTTATTTTAGAAACAACAGAAAAAAGCATGATCCATTTTTTACTGAAATACTTTCTCTCAGAGAGCAGACCAAACTAGGAAGGAATTCTTCTGCCCCCCCCAACCCCCCATAGTGGACAATATTTTTTTAAAAAAAAAGGGGGGGTAGGGGGTTAACACTGAACACTTGCACAGTTTTTTCTTTTTATCCAGAGTAAAACTTGCTGATATGAAGTGTTTTAAGTTGCTGTGAAAGTTAGATGGGAGATTGTTGCTAATCAACAATATTTTATTACATAAGGATTTAAACCAGGTCGTATTTATGGTAGGAGTTTGGCCTGCGAAGAGAAACAAATATATACTGCTCAAATTGCATTAGGCTACTTTTTGTTTTAGGAAATAGATAGCTAATTACTGGTGAAATTTAAACAGTACTTCAAAAATACTCTATGGAAATAAGGCAACAAATGTATTTAAAGATGACTGCTAAGGTTATCTATAGAACGGATACTGAGATATCCTCTGGTCATGGTAAGGTCCCTGCTGTGCTGAATACTAAGCATTTATGATGACAATACTCTCCTTTGCTTCAGCAGTGCCGGACCCAGTCTTGAAGATCTAATGTAAGATGGTTGTCTATAAAAGCCTCTTAGCACTTCCCAAAGTAAGGCTATAGAGGCTACAATAGTGAAATGATTGGTAATACAGTAATCTGCTTTACAAAAGCCCTGAGAGAGGGAGAGAGAGAGAGAGAGAGATCTATATATAAGTATATATATATTTAATAATGAGAGAATTTCAAATGGACTAGAACTTGATTTGCTTCTTAGGAACTGGCAGAAGCTGAATCCTAGATGCTGCTCATACTGCTTAAATCCTTGTATATGTAGGTAATGTGAGATCTTTTAATTTGTTCATGATTTTTAGTCTTTTCCAGCTCTGCTGTAAAACAGTTCTTCTAGTAGAAGTGATCTGTCACATACAGAACTGAGGAAGAAAGATACACAAAATAGAGTTTAAATAAGATCGTATCATTAATTTCTTTCTTTTTTTTTGCCTAATGTTTCAGATTTTTCTTCTTGACTGTCCTCCATGTCGGGTTGCAATGATTCTTTTCAGGTAATGCCCCATCCTTGCTGCATTTCTGTCTACTTGCATGGTGTGCTTAGAAGTTGATTGTGGCTTAAGTCATAAAATAGTAAGATACGCATCCAGCCCTTAGTTAGAAAGACATACTGGCTGGACTGAATGATGAGACCTTGAAAAGGGTCATGGCTTCAGCTGTGGGTGCTGAGTCCACTGACCCTTGTTTCTTTTGTACTGGTGGTGGTTTTGGTCTCACAGGCAACACCTATTCGCGCAGTAGTTGATGAGAGCACAGGTGTCCTTCTACAGAATAACCTATGGGCTTGTTAAATGTATGTCATGTGCCTCGTACTTTCTGATTATCTTCACTAAAAATTAGTAGCTGATCTTCATGGAAGGCCATATGTACAGTATGGGTCTATTTTTTAAAATGTGGAGATAAGTTAAATAGTTAAAGCAGATTCCTACTGATTTGGGTATTTCTCAAATGTGTGCAATCTTTTATTGTTACTAACTTTAGGAAGTGGTCTAATGGACTAGTGCAGTAGAGTCCAGTAAACAGCCCATACTTTTTATAGGTTCTTACCTATAGAGTTCTTGCTCTCAAAGGCCCTCTCTCATGTGCGTTGCATGATAGGGGTACAGCTAGTATATTGTGAGGAGGGTCATGGGACTTCCCAGACAGAATGATAATCAGGAATGGCTGTAGTTGCCACCGTGACAGTTCACTCGGCTCTTTCTTCTCTTAGTCTAGGCAGTGACTGGAAAATATGATGCTGGGGGCATGCCTCATGAATTGTTTTGGAGGTGCTACTGTCTCACTACAACTTTTTCCTGCTGCTCCTTATTTGGGCAGGGAGTAGGCTGAATGCAGAGATACAGTACTAGTGCCTCTTCATCTCAGAGAGCGTGCAAAGTAAGTCTGGTGTCTAGGAAATCCTGGATTTACTATGCATTTGCAAAGGACTGGTTGCAGGGCAGAGGCTGCAGTATTTGTTCTTTTTCAGAATGAGCCTTTCTGTTTTCTGACGTCCTGACATATAAATGACATTTGAAGAACTGTTTTGGAATTGTAATACCTTCCTCCCCCGCCCCAAGTTACTTATAAACTTTGTAATTTTTAATAGAGTTTATGACAGGCAGTGGTTGTAGAATGAAATTTATGCTTTACTTTGTCTCTTATATAAAGTAGACTTAAACAGTACTGACCTTACTTCTGTAGGTCCTGATGCAACAGTGGTTCAGGGAGAGATGACTGAAAGCTGTATAAAATAAAATACAGCACTGTAATTTAAATACTACTTTCTTTCCCTGTTCTTTGCTTGGGATTCTCTGTTGCATCTTTACAAATATAATTCTTTTATTTAAGTGACTCAAAAATCAGACTTCTTCCAAATTCCCAAAGCTTTAGTTTGATGTCATGTACATTTATGGAGTTGGATGAAAGTAAAAACTTTCTCAAATGTCTATTTTAAGCTCTGAAAGCAAAATGAACAGCAAAATTTCAACCATTTAGCAGCCTGGACCATGAACAGGATTAATATGAACAGGATTAATATGAACAGGCAGTCAAAACCTTCTAGGAATCCAAAGCTCATTATAGAAAGCAGTCCTACTTCAGGAAATTATTAAAATGTTTATTTAAAGAGAGTTCTTATCCTGGTTATTGCAGTGAACAGTGGCTTTATTCAAATTAAAGCCAGCAGAATTTTCTCAAATTTCCTGCTACCTTTTATGAAAGATACACTACATAAAATACTACATAACTATACATAACATGTACATATAACATACTACATAAAAACTTTGCATTTCATTTCTAATCTGTGAAAATAATATCTCATCTCTCTTCTAAGGTTGCAGATGCATATGTTAAATGGGGCCCTCTTAGCATTGCTGTTTCCTGTCGTTAACACGCGCCTGGTGAGTATACTATACCTTTCCTTCTCCTCGTGTATTTCTTCCTACAATACTTTCTCTAGAAAGCTGCTTGAGCTGTCTTTAGAGGTGGCTAAATTACACAGATTTGGTTTAGGAGCTATACTTCTAAAATACTAAGCAAGTTTTGATGGTTAAAATTTCTTGCTGCATGTAAATTCACTGCTCATGGAAAACTTCTTTATTCCCATATCTTTGTTTCTGCAGGTATTTCCTCCCTCTCAATTAAATTCAGCAGGCTACATACTATTTGCATAATGAATCGGAGTGATCTATAAATACCTGCTGGATTTGTGTATTGAAGAGATATCTAAGACACTGAGAAAATGATGGGATGAGAGTGTTTCACTCAAAGCAGGTAAGTTAGCTCTTTTGCTAAGATCTTTCTGAAGTACTAGATTATCACTGAGTTGCTTCTTTTACTGTGAAGAACTTGCTGTTTTGAATATGGCAGTCAGATTACTAACACTTGCAAGTAGCCGCCTTTCTTCATCCCAGACCCTTTTGTAAAGCTATCTAAAAGGTGTTTCTTCTACATTGCTGGAGCAAGCAAACTACTTTCTGAAATGCATTTTTTTTTATTTGTAAGTATTATTTTAATGATGTCTGAGACAACACTATTGAATGCCTGAAACTGAAGAACTAGTTTCTTTTCAAGCAGATGCATATAAAACTATAAATAAAATTTAAGTATAAAAAGTTTAGACTTCAGAATGGCTACGTTGTGAGATGGAGCTGTCAAGTGTGTTTTCTTCTGGACGTCAGTTGCTACGCTGCCGTACCTTTTGTCCTTGTGTTTTACAGGGTAAATTGATTGTGGGGAAAAAAGTTAATGCAAAAAAATAGTTTATATCTTTCACATGATTAGGTTAATTCTAAAGTCTAAACCCTTTTGTAGGGTGGCAGCAAGTGCATTCAGGAATGTAGTTGTAGCATCATATCGTAGCTGGGGTGGGCTTAATCTAGGAAACTTTGGCAAACAAGACCAGTGAAGTTGCAGCAATGCAATTTGTGTAGGCTGCTAATACAAGGGCATATTCAGGGTTCAAGTTGTATAGTTGGTGCTGAAATCTCTGCTGCCAGTTTCAATGTTATCGGTACTGAAGCAAGCTAGATTGTTAGTAGATGTATGCCGGTCAGCATCATTTAAGCCTTTGAATATGCTATAGATACAGTCTCTATTTCAGCCTGGTGGCAGCTATTAGTCCTACAAATTATAGTTTGAGTTAGATTTTTGCTTCAAGTTATTTACCTCCAACAACAAGCTTTTTTCCTGAGTGAAGTCACATAAGAGCCCTCCTATGATCAAAGTGAGCACTGAGTAAATATATTTGGCTTTAGGAAAATTCAGTCTGTTTTACCAGGCTGTAAATTCCTGGTACAGGTCACTAGAATGGATCCAAAATACTAGTCTTTGATTTACAAGCACAATCACAAAAACTTCCATGTGGAGAGTTAATAATGTGGAGAGTGGTAGCGTAGAACAAAGTTCATTGTCCATTCCACCCTGATCTTTAAACTGACAGTGAACGTGATAGCTTTGAAAGCGGCTTCACAGGATAGCATGTGGCCCATGGTTAAAATGACATAGTGGGAGACTAAAAAACTAGAAGTGGGTACACATGAATATGGGAGATTCCTCAGGCCTGGAATTTGCCCAGTGTTGTTGGCGTCTGTCACCTGCTCTCCCCCCCAAATTAGGCACAGCAGGGTTTCTTCATCCAGGTTTTCAAAACTGCTACAAATTTCCTGTCTTCTGGAAGAAAAATTAGCCTGTTGGTGTCCCTAGTAATACTCAAACCTGTCGAGAATTAATGCTAAGAAAAGTTGTCCTGAATCTGAGCTGGATAAAATATTTCTAAGAATTATTTTTAAGAGTTGTTATGCATGCACATATGGGTGTGTGTGTGTGTGTGTGTGTGTGTGTGTACGTATATATACATATAAGCGCACATGCTTGCTCATTTTCTCAGATTTCAGTGGTTTCAGTAGTATAAGCCTAGAGTTCCTTCAAGATTTAGTCTTTTTGTCCTTCCTAATCTGGTAACTACACATATTCTTTTTCATACTAGAAATGTTTATTTGCAGTTTGCAGTTGTTTTTATTAAAACTAGTTACTGCTGAATAGAAATGGCATTAAATCAAAAATGCAAATAGAATTTCTTGATAATAGAATACTTTTCCTGTTTCAAATTAGGTAGCTTTCTGATTTCTATTGGATTTTTAGGAGTAACCTGTTAAGGTTAAAATAATACATGTTGAAATATTTTAATAAATCATTAACTTGTATTTTCTCTAATATTATTATAGATCTCACTTATATTTGGGCAGTGGTGATTAAACAGGAAAAATACAGACTACTCGTATAAAATTCTGCCCTTCTCTAGAGACAGAGGAGCCAAAGGACTACGTCCAAGAGCAAATATTTTTGGAATAAATACAGCTCTAGGATATTTTTGGCTTAACAGCTGCTTGCTAGGCTAGTCTCTTTTCTGTGTGTCTTCTGGCACAAGATAATATGGGTGATGTTTTATAGCACTGCAGCTTTGGCCCAAATTATTTCTTGGTAGACGTGCATTCTGCTCTATAACTGTCGTTGTAAATATCCACAATGACATTTTCCTGAAAGCACTGAATAACTCTTAACACTTAGTAGGAAGTTCCAAAAAAAAGTGCAATAAATTTGTCTATGCTCTCTGTTCCTCTGCTCTGATTTGTAATACCTTCCTGAAAAGCTTTTGACTCAGTCAGGAATGGTCGTCATTTTATGCCTCAACTTTTTATTTCAGTTTTGTGATATTTTAAGACATATATTTTACTGTATACATGGTTCATACAAAAATTTGTATACCTAGTTACATCTGTAAAGGGTTGTAATATATAGTGCCTGGCAGAAAGTAAGAGCATGAGAAGTTGGACACCTGACCCAGCTACTCATTTAGAAGTGGGGGAGGGAGATCATGCTTTTGGGCAGGTAGGTGGGAGAGAGTTCTCTCATTCTCAAGAGACAAAACATTCTTGATTAGCATTAACAATCACATGGAAAATAGGGTAATCTTTGAAGACTTCCAGGTAAATAGAGAAGAAAATGTTAAGGGAATCAGATTGTTAGGTTCCCGGGTAGGAGCCTAGAAAGGTGTAAGAAGAAATACACAAGTGCAAGATCTCTTTTAACTCCGTATCTATATTACATGGAATACAGTGTAGGTCCTGCTAGCCTAAGCCTCACAAAGGTTGGAAAGGAAGCCCATTAAAAGTTTCTCAAATAAGTCGCAAAACAATGTGTGGCACCAGGTCTGTGCAAGTAAATTAATTTAGCTGCCAGTGAAGTGTTTGGAGAATAATCGTTTTTGTATGAGCATGTGTGCGAACATATTGCATTAATCAAATTTTAAAGGAAAATATTTCTACTGGTTTTAAAGCTTTGTTTGCAAGCTGATGTCCTGAATATGTTGATATAGATAAAGTAAAAAATAAGACATGTCCTAGAGGCGTTGGGCTTACTGTCTCGGCTAACACAGAGATGGTGCAGTTTTAATGTTTCCAGAAGTTGCTAGACAGTATTATTAGAACTATTTGCCTTGAGAGGTACACAGCCTAAATCTGTTTTAGGAATAGAATCATACTTTGAGCAATACTTGCAGTGCACTCTTTAGGGACTATGATAATGTCCTACTGCATCTCTGTTGACTGTTAAGGTAACGATGCACTGTAGTAAAAAGTTTGCCCCAAATGCCTGTTAGCAACACAGCAAAATGGAATAAGTAATGGTAGCACATGATGTCATGTCTAAATTGTCTAAGTCTAACTGGCATAAGTGAAAATAACAGTATGGTTAGACATCCAGGGCTCTGGAAAGGTGGTGCTTTGGCTGCTATTCGTACTAAAGCCACTGATTCTGCATCTTTCACACGTATCGAGGCTACGTACGTTAAAATGGTATGGGTGCGTAAGTGCAATTTACAATCACACTTTTATTTGGGAATGCAAATTTACCTTATACTGGTGGTAAGTAGTGCCAGTATTATCTGTAGAGGAAGTAAAAAATACTCTTTCTGAAATTAGTATTTTGTGCACATATAACTCTTCTATCTTGGACTCAATTCTACAGATGCCTGACTGTGTCCCTAGAGTCATTACATGTGTGCTGGTTTGCATAATCAAATTGAGTGACCAGGAGACTGTAATGCCTTTTTATGAGATACAATAAACATCAAATCTAGCACTGATCAAATAAGGAAAACAGTAATAAAAGTTAAAATAAATGCCTACAGTTTAGCTCAGCAGTGCATTGAACAACTGCATTGTCCTAACTTTCTTGGTCAGCTTCATCTCTGTAGTGACAGGCCAAGAAAAAAATTCCCTCTCAAATTAGCAGAATTTGGGTATGTCATGAGTTGGAATCCTGGGGGTTTGCTCTAGCTGGATCTTCTGGCATTTGTATACTAGTAAAAATATAGTTGTTGTTCTTGTTTCATTATGTTTCTGATCCCCTCCATCCCTGTAGCAAGGTATTATTCCTAGTCCTGTGTTCCACCATGTCTCGACTCTACTAATCTTCAGCACAGACGGACTCTCTTTATAAATCTCATGACTGTGCTTGTGCATGCTAACGCTTCCCTCTGGTAGCAGATGCAGATTCTGATTCTCTCCCTCTGTATATATGCCCACCCTAACAGGATTAATTGAAAATGAGAACTAGATAATATTGGATAAAACTAATCAATTAATGCTACCTTAAGGGGTTATATTATAATTCTCTCTACTGACTGGATTGTGTAGAAGATGGCAGATGCCTACTTGAAGTTGAGATTAGGGTTTTTTGCCTATATCAGAATATCAGAAAATATCAGAAAAGGAACTGTTGCAAATAAAATCTGGGGAAACTGGTTTAGACCTTAGCACAGACACCACACAGATGGGTGCCTGATACTTAGCTACAGCCCTGGTACTCATTTATTTTAAGTGGCTTTGCTGTTGGCATCAATGCCAACATTAACATATCTTTATTTTCGCCCCATTCAGGTATGTGGGAATCCCTTATCTGATCTCTGCCAGGTGGACAAACTGGTGCCTGAGCTGTAGAATTGGCTGAATAATACGGTACTGAACAGTACAATAGTGTAACGTGGGTCAGCTTCTTGGCTACTTGCCGTTTGGACGTCTGCTGGAGAAATGAGTCTTAGCAGGACTGGAAATAATCTGTTTTCCAAAGGCCACTTGTGTTTTTGTTTTGGATTTTTTTTTTCTTTTTAAATACTTCATGTCTGTCCTGAGATGATTCTCTTAAACTCCTCCAGCAACTGTCTCTCCTCTGCCAAATAAGTCACTTGCTATCCTGAGTATGTTGAGAAGTAACCAACATCTGTTACATGGGCCTAGTAGCTGTTTGCCCCATGATTTCTGCATTGTACAGCTTTATATAGATTCCCCCTCTCCCATTTCATATATACTGTGGTTTGCTTTACAGGTTAAATTAAAAAAATCTGCTTGCGGCTTATTTGTGGATTACTGACCCTGTCTAGGATACTAGTCATTAATTTTAAGTTATGAATCTGGGTTTACTGACTATGTCTAGGAAAGCTACTGGTACAGAATGCCATTCCATGTTTACTGCAGACACCTAGCCTGCCTGCTGGGTGTGCTATAGAAAAGGGCAGAACTGAATTACTTTTGTTCCTTTTTCTGTCATACCCTGCAGTCTTTGTAGAGGATGGTGGAGGGAGAGTTCTTGCCCAACACAGTGCTTGAGCTATTGTTGCAAATATAAAACCAAGGCATAAATAATTAGCAGAGGGAGGAATACTACTTTCAGAAAACAGAGCAAAGTAGCAACCTCCCTTCCCACTGAAACCAGCTGAGCTGAAGCGAGTTTAGACTAGTGTTTTGCCATGCTTTGCGGGGCAGGGAGGAACTCGCATCTAAATATTAGACTTCTGGGCTCAACTCTATTCGAAGCTCTATGGTTTTGAAGAATTTTTTCTACATCTTAGTGCAGTCAATGGAAAGACCTAATTGTTTCCTCAGGGCAATAGCTGGTTTAAGTTGAGGCATCCATCATGTGCTCAGAGGACTGCCGTTGATGGCCGTGACTTTTCTTGCTCAGAGATAAAAGAAAGAGGTGAGCTCTAATCCTTCATCACATAGTTTCTCTTTTCTGCAGTCTCACAAGCAATAAAAGTGGCTGCTAAGGGTTTAGTTAGGCCGTTATACATAACTTACCTGTTCCTGGGATGAGAGCTTACTGTCTGCTCGCTATTTATTCTTGGTACGTCTCCAGCGAGCCCTTAGCAAGTGTCCCGGGAATTGTGGCCCTTTTGAATCTGCACCATACTGGGCTGATGCGGGGGCAAGCAGCAGATGTGGCTACCTTGAGCTGAACTCTTCCTGGAAAAAACAAAACATCGTACATCTTCTAGCAGAAGTTTCATCAGAAAATGTAAAAACTGAATAGTCTGAATGTTTATTGCAAAATATGCTAACATAGTACTCTGGATTTTGTGTGCGTGTTTGAGGAATAGTGTATGTCAGTATTAGGCTGTGTTTTGAAACACAGCATGATTTTATACCAATGTTAAAACCAGTGAATGGACAATGAACAGATTTTTCTTCAAGTAGCAACCTTTAAAGGAAAAGAACCTATTATCTTGAGTAGCAGGGTAGCCTGTACTCTGTATTCATTTAGACTGTTAAGAGAGCCTAGAATATGAGTTAGTAGAAGAAATGGATAATTTGTCATTTTGTCTTGTACCTTTACTTGTTTTAATGCCCTGAGAAGGGAAACAAGGTGAAATGCAGGAAGAGTGATGCTAGCAGCCTGCAAGGGAGAGAGGAGTTTAGGGCAAACAGCCAGCAAACCGATTGAAAATTAATATACAGAGTTCAGAGTAGTCCATCTTGATAACGAACGTTCAATGTTCCCGAATCTGGGGACAGGTGTGGATAAAGAAATATGTCATCAATACATTGGTCTGTTACTAGGGAAATACTTGTTGCTCTTGAGAGTGGCTGCTGCGTTCCACCAAAGGCATCTGATGGGAGAAGACACGTCTGTTGAGGCCTGTGGCGAGGGTCTACTTTAGGGTTTGTTGCAGTCTGGATTTAGATACTCATGGCCTTTGCAACTGCATACCATCAAATATTATGAGATGAATCAACTCAGGAGGCAGTATTCTGACCTCCTTTATGTTCTGTGAATAAGTGTTGCTTTGATTTTTGGATATCTCAAACGTGATCACATTCTAAACTGCTAATTTGTTTTCGTGAAGAGGTTTTTAAAATCCTGGATTGATGGGTGATCCTTTCTATGTTGTCTCCACTATCTGCACCTATCTGCTATCTGTGAATGAGTGTTTATTGATAAAACAACTTACAGACCAGACCTTTAGAGCTGGGTGAGTCAGTCGTTCTGTACAACTTTATAGTTAATCTGTTGTGTTTGTTTTTTTCTCTTTATTGTGGCCTGGCTGTACAGCTTGAGTGCCTGGCTGTACAGAGAAGTCTGCGTTGTCAGCTCCATACCAGGAAATGCATTTGCATAATTAGCTGGGCTTCAGAACAATCAATCTTTCACAGCAAAAAAATGTTTTGTTTTACACACACACAAAAAAAAAACATTGTCAACACTACTGCAGCAAAACAACTGTTACTCTGTTCTCAGAAGTGTCCTGAGTGTAACGTTTGTGTAACTGACCCTCACAACTCGGCGAGTGCAGAAGCCCACATGAAACCACAGGATATTAGAGCATGCTCCTTGGCAGGGATTGAGTGCCTCATGTTGTATTGTTTATATTAGGAGCTATTGTTTCTGAAGTGTGCGTATTCCAGTTGGGAGAGGTACAGGTTTTCCTTTCTCGCTACTAAAGCTGCGTTAGCCTCTCTTCAGATATTCTTGTTTGATTCCCTTATTTTGCCCTAGGTATCTTTCAACAGGTAATACAGGAGACAAAAGAAAAGATTAATAGTCAGGAAACTTCAGAATTTCTGTGAAGTTCTTGCTTCTGCATACTGTTATCTTGGTTGGTTTTATGTTTTGATACAGAATACTTAGAGTAAATTAACCCAACAGCTTGTATGGAAGATTCTTTAGCCTGCTGTCTCCCAAGAGTTGGCTGCACATGTTGGAGTTTGCAGTCAGGACACTGATAGTGTTTAAAGTATTCAGCTGGAGGATGCCAGGACTAATAGAATCCAGCTGTTGGGTTTAATGGCTTTTAAATTCAAAATTGGATTAAAAAAATTGTAGAATTTATCTGCTGTTTATTGACTGTTATTTAGGAAGAAAGCTGAACTGTTTCAATCTCTGACTTCTGCTGATGCAGAATTTTTTGTGATGTTTCTGTTTCAACATTATGACTTTAATATCTTTGGACAATAACAGAAAAGGAAGGTTTTTTGAACAGACAGGCCATGATAGTAAGACTTGCATCCAGAGTCACTTTAGGCTTTAAAATGAGTCTGCATTTGAACCAAGGCTAATGATTTGGCTTTGCATTACTCCTGTGAGATTTCAGACTCAAGTAAGGGTATTGTCCAATTTTCACATCTGAAATATATCAGAAAAGTATGTCTCTTCAGCCTTTTAAGTGAACTGCAACAATAACTTGGATTATGAATTTTGGATTTTAATTTTTCCTGCCATTGTTCAATTTTAAATGTGTTATGGTCTAGTTTGAGACTTTTTTTCCGAACAAATGGGTATAGACAAAGACACTTTGATTACTTTGCTTTTTTGCATCGTTGTTGGTAATTTATACTAACAAGGAAAAGGAAGAGAGCGAGCTTATGTTATCTTATGTTATTCCTCCTTTATTGTGCTTCTGGCTAATTTCCTAAATTCTCTGCTCGAAGCACTGTATCGTGTTTGCGGCAAGGAGGATGGGATGGGTACAGATAGCTGCATTTTCAAAGCACTGACCATTAATGTCTCTCATCCCTTTGTTAATACACGCAGGTGACAAAAGAACTTAAATGAAGGGATTCTTGCGGGGCATAAGGAGAAGTTTTCCTTCTTAAAAATGGTTCCTTGTGACTCAGTTGTTAATAATGAATTTTCCTTATTCCTCAGCTTCCATTTGAAATGGAAATCTATTACATCCAGCGTGTGATGCTCTACGTTGTGCCCATCTGTCTGCTGCGGAAAGGAGGTAGGTTGGCACTTTGCCCTTTGTATATTGAATTGGTCCCTTCCAGTGGAACAAGATGTGCCTAACGGTTACCACAGATTTTTGCTCTTTTTCTTAGAATATGTATTACTCTTACTTGTTGTTACTTAACAGTTTCTGGTGGTATGTTGGAGTTCCATCCTGGGTAACAGTGTCAGGCACTGAATTAGGGGCATGAAAAGATGGTCTTTCACCCAAAGGGTTATGTTGTTTTCAAGACTTTTGCCTGCTTGGATGTTTCTCGGGAAGTACTGCACCTTAAACTGAGCTGAAAAGATCTCTTTTTATCATTAGATCCCAGGTAAATATTAATCAGTTAGTTAGATAATTTCTTGGAATTCTGAAGCTGTAATGAATTGTAGTGGCACTCATTAGTAAAACAGGCTAGCTTGCTTGCTACCTTCTCAAACAGTATTACTATCTTGCATCCATTTTACTGTAATATTGCAGTAAGTCTGGGAATCCTAAATCATTGCACTGACTGGGGTTTTTCTAATCGTCACCCCTTAGAAGGTAGTGTAGTATGTATTCATCTGGTGTGATGCTCTGTCCCCCTCTAGCGTCGATGTGCCCTCAGCCGCATTATCTAGCAGAGCTGCATTGTTTCATGTAGGAAATAGAAGCTCGTAATATATAGTCCAGATGTTCAGAAGCTTCAACTGACAACCTAGGGGTGTGATGCCAAGCAGTGGGATGTAATTTAGCAAACGCTCAGAACAAACTTAGCCTGTTTCATTCTCGTGAATCTCTTGTATTTTACAGCAGCAGCCACTTACAATCCTTTGCGCTTACTACGCTATGTTTGTAACCCTCTTTTTGTTCTTGACTATTGAGTGAAGCTAAGTGTAAATGATCCAAAGAAAAAGTGAAGTACAGTAATTCAGAGATCGTTCTGTTTGTCTCTTATTAGTGAAATATGCCAGCCACATTTCGTTTTGATGCAACTTTGATAGCACCGCTTGCCAGAATTTAAAAGATATAGTAAAACAGAAGTTGTATAAACTCCTAATCATTACAGAAGGCAGAGAGGAAACAATAGTGTTTACAGCCATGCAGTGCATTGTAGGCAATGACAAATCAAACTCTTGTAATATTACCATATCACTTCTTTTGATGTCCTTGAAGTTCCCAAATAATGTATCCTTTTGAGATATATATTTGCTTTGCTTTTACATTCGTCATTGGATGTTACCTGTGATCTTCCTTTGAATTTCAAAGTAAATGCTCTCCTGTTTTTTCTGTGCCTTTTATCTGGAGCTGATGGGACTGTATCTGTAGTTTGAAGGGCTTTGTGGTGTGCATTGTCTCCATCCTTTGCAGCCTAATGTGGTGGTCTAAATTTTTGCCCTTTATTAATTCCCAGGTATTTGCTGCCACCTAATGTTGACATGATAGTACTGAAATTTCAGACCCAAACTTTATTGGCTAAATGTATCAATTGGGATTGCCCTAGGCTATGTAACTAACTTTTCAATTTCTTACGCAGTTGGCTCCTAGTCACCTGACTGGCTGTAATACCTCATTAGCAAAACACACGTGAACTCTTGCAGTAAGTTATGGCTGATGCCACAGGTGACTAGATCTATGATTGCTGATGGAAAAACTACTCAGCTTAAAAATATTTGTTAATATTTTGTCATTTCAATAGCACCTCTGTTTAAAAGCACTTTGAGTAGATGATACCCTTTATCATATCTTGTGCAGCCTGCTCTATGGACATTGATCAGCTCTATATTTATTGATAGCAGCTCTATTCCTATATTTATGATAGAAAGTTCCATCAGTGAATCTAGAGATAATAATCTGGAGAAGTTACTGAAGTGTAGTAAAAATGGAAAAATGAAAAGGAATGGATAGGATGTGAAGAAGTATGCTACTTCAGTTTTACTGGAAGCCTATCGATATTACTGATTCCCTTAATAGGATCTCTATCACAATATTAATATTTCTCTCAAGTGAGTTGAGCAAAACACCTGAAGCAGAGATGGCTTGAGGCTTACTCTAGACAGAACTGCATGACTGAGTTTGTTGACATGCTAATCAAGTATCATCCTAATCATGCACACAGACTCAATTATGTGTTGAAGTGTTTCCTTTTGGACAGGAAACTGGGTGACAGTGAGGACGATAAATCCTTTTTTTCTCTTTCTTTTTGAATTCCCCATTATTCATTATAGTGGTGAAGACAGGACATGTTGCACTGGCAGAATCACCTTTGGTGTTCCCTCTCATCAGTTTGGGGGTTCCACCATGCTTAGGATCAAACTGCTGTACTAGAGACATGATCAGTGCTCAGGCTTCAGTGTTGCACAGTAAACTGACTGAGAGCTCAGTGCTCAAGGATATATTCCCCCATGGGAATAAAGATTTCTTCCCCTCTTCCTCTGTCTCCCTCCCCTTTGTACTGGCTGAATACAAATTTCCTTTCTTCCCCTTCTAACATGTTTCCTTTCCAAACGTGCATATGCATATATGCATGCACATACCACTGAGACAAAACAAATGCACATGTACTGTGGTTCAGATCTTTCTCAACTGCACTACAAGGCTCTCAGGTGAAATAGATGGCGTGCAGATGTAACAGGTCAGCACAGAAGATTTTAACTCAATGCAGTTCCTACGTGAAGTAGGCCTGTAGTTGGCTGCTTTCCTGTTGGATGAATCTCACCTTGTATCACCTGTGAAGCTTGTCAAAAATTATACTCTAGAGCTGGGCAGGAAGCAGCATTCCTGAAAAAGCTCTAATCAGACTGCCCAGCTATAGGATAGATATAGAATTTTGGATATGGTCACTGTGTTTTGTTTTTTTTAATCCCCCTCAGGGAATGAGACCCTCTCTTCCCTTTCAAAAAAGTATGGATGCTTTTGTAGCTCCTGGACTGTATTACTGTGTGATCAGATGAGCGCTAGGATTGGCAAAAGGGAGGCACAATGAGTGAATTGCCAGGGTGGGGAGAAAAAGACAGGAGCCAGTGCAGCACTGATTTAGACCATGGAACCACCCCTTCACTGAAAACTCCTCAAACCACTTTCATCTGCAGTCACAACTAAGTTGGTCTTACGAAGCATACAAGTATGCTCAGATAAGTACACTGTATTTTGCTACTGGGATAGAGATTGCTGGAAGAAGGCTTAGGCAGCTGGGGAATTGTAATGTCTCAAACTGCCACCACTGTTTCAGGAGTGCGTTAACCTGACCTCCAGAGATCAAGGTACTAGAGACCTCCAGTGGTGTTCAGGAAAACTTTATTTTGCCTGCCATACACTTTCAACATAATGGAAAAAAAAATCTGGCTTACATTGCATCAACCTCAGAGGTCTAACCAGTTCTTGACTGTCTTGGTCCTTAAGCTAGTAAATCTATCAGTGGTCAGATTTTTGGATGGATTTGACAAGATCACATGTGCACTTGATTTCACAGCTTCAAATTATATTGAAATTTAATCAAAATGGCATTGTTATTTCCTAAGTGCTGTGAGCAAATGGTATCACTCCACAGGGGTATGGCCTAAGAGTTAATATGTGGCTACTCCTCAGCGGTAGAGTTCAGGTGATAATCTTTCTTACGGTTTGAGATCTCCAGCATAATTTAATGGAACAGAAAAGCATACTGGTGTTGGTTTTGGGGTTTTTTTTTCCCCCCTTTTTTCCCCCTTTTTTGGAGGGGGGCACTTTAAGGAGCAATCTGATGTATGAACAGATGTACCTGAAGGTCCAGGAATATCCTTTATGCTTAATCAGAGGCCTTTGTATCAGTGTCACTGCAGTGTCACACAGTGTCATCGTATGGTTCAGACATCTTAGACTGCAGGGGGAGCTAGGTCTCCAGCATCTTCTTTGTTAAAATGATGCTGATGCCAATTGATGCTGAACAAAGGATTGCCAGCTAAACACTTTTGATTACTATGGTAATTTGAAAATTACCATTTTAGGTCTCTGAAGCATTGCAACCCAAAATATTACTAATTTATAAATTTGTTGTCCCTTTCCTAGGTCACAGAAGTGAATCTGAACAACATGTTGTGCCCAGCCATTGCAGAGAAGAGAAGCCCTGGTATCGAATCTGGGCATCTGGACATCAGACTGTCATGACTATGACTCATGGGAAACTTGTAATCCTACTGTTCTACAGTGCTGTCCCCATCTTCAAATGTAGCATGGACTTGTTTGGATTCCCCACTAAGAAAACAGACTGAAATTTCTCCTCGGGGAATAGTACATACAGGAAGCAGAGACACCTAAACTCATACTGGAAAAGAAAGAGGAGGGATGAGAGGACTGTGTGTTTATACTTCTTCCCACAGTTTATTGCCTCAAAAACACCTCTGTAATCAAGTGAGTGTTTTTGCTTTTAACTGCTGTTTCTCACTGTTAATTGCCAATGGCAAAATTAGTGGCCTTATTCTGGAAATGGTTCGTGTTTTATACATTTTGTGTAGATTACAGTAGAATCTTGCGAAGCCACCCTTTAAAATTAAGCCCAGGATCTGTCCACATTCCAGCAAAGAGAGTGTCAGTGCTACCTCATTTTATGACTTTTTTTTTTTCCTACTAAATATCAGTACACTTACATCCCAGGATAGGAAATAAAGCTGAATTATAACTCACCACTGGTAAGAACAGAGCGTATCTTGAAGTGCATCATCCTGGCTAACTCTCAGTGCTTGAATGTTGTTAAAATGGGTGTGCAAAATTCACAATTCAAATGCAGGCTGTCCACACTGTGGAGAGAGTAAACTGATTTGGTTGTATTTTGGACAGGGGAAAAAAATAAATCTCCACTTGCAACCAAAAGAAGAGTACTTTTCAACTACATTATGCTTCTATGGAAATACAAAAGAAGTATTAGTTTCTGTTAAATTCCATAAAGATTTTCACCAGCCTATTTTTTGAGAAGTTTAAATAAATAATTAGTAAGGACACTAGAACTAGCACAAGACTTCATGGGGGAAAAAGTCAGTTTAAAATAAATTTAGTCTCTCTTCGATGTTGATCTTTAGATTTTAAAGCCACACTTCCATTTCCTAGATAACAAAATTGACTATTTGACTTGTTCAAGGTCACGTGAATTCTTGTTGCAGAAGCAGATGATGAACCCAAATCTCCTGAATCCATATTAAGTCCTTCCTAACAGTGCTACTGAAATAATAAAGTTTAAACTGAAATATCCATTACCATGCTATTTCAACCCAAGAGCAAATATATAGCCTACTTGGATGACCCTGATCTGGAATGGTCTCAACTGTCTGGGGCATGAGCATTTCTGCGAATGAGATTAGTGCCAGACTGGCAGTTGGATTAAATTTTTTGAATGTGCTTAACATATAAGAACTGCCTGTGCTCCTTAGTGATAGAGAAATAGTGAAGCTCACCGCTACATATTGAAATTGATTTCCCATGTGAGCAGCAAATAGCTTGTGACAAACCCACCACAGGCCATTCAAACAACCACTCAGCTGGATCTCAATTTTCCTTTTTGTATGCCATTGTTAACAGACTGCGCTAAAGAAAGTAGTTCACACTGGTCTGTTAAACAGTCATCTGTTGAATAGCAGTACTGCAGAGTTATAAAATCTATAGTGATTATTTGTCTAATGAGAAATGCTCACAAAATATCCCAGGTATGAATTTAAAATTAGTATCCCAAACCACATGTGGGAATCCAGCTCCCTCTGAAATGTTTCTGTGCGGAGGTCATTGTTTCCTTTTTGTCCCTTGATGTCTGGATAATGACACTACTGAATATCATACTGTTGTTTTCAGGATTGTGAAGTCTAGCAAGTGAGGGGAATTTTCTATTATTTGGTGAGGTCAGTGTGGAGTGTGAGAGTCATTATATATATATTATATATATATATATATATATATATATATATATATATATATATATATATATATATATATATATATGTAAATTTTGCAAGGAAAAAAAAGAGGATGTTGTAGTGCAAGATTCTTAGCTGGAAGAACCTGAACAGCTCTCCTAAGTGTCTGCTGAAACACAATTCTCTGGCTAGATTGTTTGAGCTGAATACGAGAAACATGGGTTCAAAGCCAAACTATGCCATTGCTCTGCTTTGTAATCTTGGGCAGTTTACTTAATCTCTTAAAGACTGCGTTCTTCCTCCAGTCCTGTTTCATAGCTAGGATCACTTGTCTATTTTAGTGTTTTACATGTTGCCTAGTGAAACAATGTAGGCCTCTAAGTTGTCCCCCAGATATCAAGGTCTCTGAATTCTAGCTTTTCTGAATGTTCATCTCTTTAGTCTAGTGCCATCTGTTCTCAGGCTTTATACAATACTTCTGAAATAACATAAGTAAATGTCAACCGGGTGAGTTCAGGTGAATACAAATATGGTATAGCACTACTCTACCAGTTCCTGGGAGCTGTTTTAGAGAGCTTAACTTATTTAAATATTATTTTGTGTATTGCATCTAGGTTAAAAATGCACTTAAAATTGCAAAGACAACAGTGAAAAACGTTGCAAGTCAAATGACATTTTCTTTACAGCTAGGGAGGCAGCACAAAAAGTTTATGTATAGCTTGACCAGGTCACTTAAAGTTGGTACTTTGGTAATAGAGCTGTGGTCACTTAAACTCTGACACCAAGGCTACTTGCTTCCTCTCTTCCTATCTATAATGAAAAACCATATGCAAGGTGGTGTCATGTATCTGCCATCTTACTGATGTTTTCAGGTAGTGGAGTTTAACTAATACCATTGCTATTTAAGTGAAGCTTTCTGTACTGGTTTGTAAATAGGATACCCCTCAGTTCTTAGAGCATACTTGCTAAGTATGTTAGAAAGTATTAGACTAGTCTGAATTTTCTCCCTTTAACTATAGAGGACTCCATTATTCGTATCAACTTCACTTTTAAGTTTGGATTTTGCTTGTAGTTCAGACGCTTCCTCTGATCTTCATCCAGCCACTGGAAAAGAAATCCTATAAGCTGTCTTACGCTTTCACAGAAGCTCATATTTGTCATGGTTGCATCAAGCCACAGTTTGCTTACTAAAGCATGGTGTGCAATTGTATTTTGGGTAAAATTACAACAATGTTGTTGCTTATTAAAGTCACAGTGAGAGTGACATACGGGGTGCATATGCGCTGCTGTCATTCAAGTATACAACCAACTTCTTGCTCTCTGTTGACTAGGAACAGAGCCGCTATGTTATTTTCAGTGGATAAGGGATAGCTCTACTGCTTTAGAATGCAAAGTGTAGGTAGTTTTGGGAAGAATATTGTAACTTTCAGAAATTTCCATTTAAATTACATTGATTTTACTGTAGCTACCTGGCATGACAGCCAAAATTATAGAAAAATAAATGCAGAAAAGAATTGTAAAAGGGCAATAAGGATTGAGAAAGCAGTCCTCTGGTGATTTAAAAACAGAGAGCATGCATGACTAAATGGTGGTGTGGTGAAGCAGGTAAAAGGAGTTATTTTGCCTTTATCTTCATAAGATACTGTACATGGGCATACTCATACCAGCTTTAGTCTAGTGAGTACTGTCATAGCTACCTACACATGTACATAGTTATTCTCAGTCCCAATAGGCTTGTACAGCCTATGCTGAAGTCTATTGAATCTTTATGGTTATTGCTGAATGTGCTAGCTAGTGAAGGGTAATATCAGTATAGCCTGTCTCTGCTATAAGGCATCCTTTGAGTAATGAATATAACTGTCAACATTTGATAATATCTAACAGGGCAGAGAGCAGGCAAAGGCAGATAAAAATGACAGTATTTTTTTTTTTACAATTGTCTGAAAGTATACAACTTTTTACAGAGCCTGAGCACCATGACAGTGTGCATTTGTGTGTGTGTGTGTCCCCCTAGGTTATTAAAGTCATAAGGAAAGCAATATTTTTCCCCATATCTTATTAACATGTCTGCTAGTAAGACTTTGACAACTCTGTAAACTGTTTCTGTTCTCGCCATATGTTTGAATACTTAATTCTAAAAATAGCCTTGCATCTAAGGGTACTTTTATTAGAGTATTATTACTTCTTTGGTGAACTCTACATCATGTGACATTGTGTTTTTTCACTAAATTGCCAAAACTCGTTTTCAGGAGGAGAGCCCTGAAATACTGAGGCATCTGTGGTGTCTACTGAATATAAAATTAATTGCTTATACTGTATATTTGAGAGTATCTCCACAGCAATTTTCACTTAAGAGCACGGTCTGTCACTAATGGATTGACTACTTTATAAAGGTTTTCTGTTTCTATGCACTATCAGTGCAAATTACTTGAATAGATGTCAACCAACGATGAAATAGGAGGAAATGGCCATCAAGCTACACTCTAATGCAGCACTGTGCAGTAATTGCCACTGCCTGGGTTAGTTCTGTACATGCTAAAGTCATAGCTCCCATAACAAGCAGGTGTTTGAGTACAAAAATAACCTGATTTCGAAGACTCCATTGTATGCTGTTACAGTATTTTAGATACATTTAGTACTTCTGTGTTAGAAGGAAAAATTAGGTAAATGAGGTAAAAATCACTGGTGTTGGTGGAAAATAGGCAAGCTTACTGAGCTAATATATTGTACATTTTAATGTTGGAGCAGAAGGAGGGAAGAAACTGATCCGGATGCTGCAGGTAAGAAATAAGGCTGTCAAATATTAATTACTATAACAGGAGTCTCTAGGTTATCAGCTAAAACCAGATACCCCAACATCTAGAGGAGAAAAGAGGATTTTCCATGAGTGTTTGGACACAGTAATTCAGCTGAATACTAATGTATTCCTTTCTTTTCAAGGTGTCTACACTCCAGAACCACTCTCCAGTTTCTGGTGGGCTCTTCTGTCTACTGGGCTTATGTTTGTATACCATTTTAGCATCTTGCAGATTCTGGGATTGGTAAGTAAATGTGTGTTAATAAACAGATAGTTTGCAAGTACATTCAAAATAAAAACACTGACTAGTTTTTCAAAGTGTCCAGATTCACATGGATAAAATTACTTGAATACAAATTTTTAATCGCATGTCCTAATGGCCATTTGTACCTCATATTTCACAAGTAGTGGTAAAACCTTCCATAAATCAGCTATGCACCCATATAAATCCATCTCTTAAATGCACAACTGCATTCAGATCTGCTTTCCTTCTGAAAGCTGGCCAATTGATGCTGAACAAAGGATTGCCAGCTAAACACTTTTGATTACTATGGTAATTTGAAAATTACCATTTTAGGTCTCTGAAGCATTGCAACCCAAAATATTACTAATTTATAAATTTGTTGTCCCTTTCCTAGGTCACAGAAGTGAATCTGAACAACATGTTGTGCCCAGCCATTGCAGAGAAGAGAAGCCCTGGTATCGAATCTGGGCATCTGGACATCAGACTGTCATGACTATGACTCATGGGAAACTTGTAATCCTACTGTTCTACAGTGCTGTCCTCATCTTCAAATGTAGCATGGACTTGTTTGGATTCCCCACTAAGAAAACAGACTGAAATTTCTCCTCGGGGAACAGTACATACAGGAAGCAGAGACACCTAAACTCATACTGGAAAAGAAAGAGGAGGGATGAGAGGACTGTGTGTTTATACTTCTTCCCACAGTTTATTGCCTCAAAAACACCTCTGTAATCAAGTGAGTGTTTTTGCTTTTAACTGCTGTTTCTCACTGTTAATTGCCAATGGCAAAATTAGTGGCCTTATTCTGGAAATGGTTCGTGTTTTATACATTTTGTGTAGATTACAGTAGAATCTTGCGAAGCCACCCTTTAAAATTAAGCCCAGGATCTGTCCACATTCCAGCAAAGAGAGTGTCAGTGCTACCTCATTTTATGACTTTTTTTTTTTTCCTACTAAATATCAGTACACTTACATCCCAGGATAGGAAATAAAGCTGAATTATAACTCACCACTGGTAAGAACAGAGCGTATCTTGAAGTGCATCATCCTGGCTAACTCTCAGTGCTTGAATGTTGTAAAATGGTCACAGTGAAGAAATGTACGCTGAATCTCCCAGTGACAAGTGTGAAACAATGAGGTTCTACTGTATTTTCATTAAGCTGGTTGAAAATATTGGAGAACAACAGTAACTTGTTACAACAATATTTGTAACAACAAAAATTGTAAACAAAAATTATGTTTTAACTGACTACTATATTTCTAAGCTGCTGCGGATGAATATCTGACTAGGTCCCATTGTATCTTAAAGCTTTGGAGATGTTTTTATTTGAGTGACTGGAAAAACATCAGGTTGAAACTATTTCAAAAAGCCATGTAACATCTAGGCTAAAATAGATACTTCGTCCACTGTTCTGACCTACCTCTGAACAAGATGGTTATTGACATTTAGCTTAGACTGGAGAGGGAGGGAGTAGAGATACAAAGTCCAATGTGAACATCAGATTTTTTTTTTTTTTTAACTTACTAGCTTTTGAAACATTCCTGCTCTGTGCTCTACACTGACCTCAGCAGAGTGGTTAGTCAGGGAACAAAATTAAATTATTTTTTCTCTACAGCTCTAATATGCTCTGTATACTGATTTAAAAGTATAGGTATAAAATGGAGAGTTAAGTCAGTCCACCCTCTAATACAGAGGCAGTGTTCCAGTTTACTAGTATGGCTGCATTTATATTAAGAGATAGCACTAAATTTCTTGTTGACACTTTTTGGAGTAGAATGGGATGCAAGTAGACAGCATTATAAATAGTAAACTGTGTGTACCTCTTCAGATTTTCCAAGTCTAGAGGGAGAAATTGTTAGGCAGAGAGATGGGAAATCGTGACCTGTATATATTCAGATAGTTTGAAGTCCATTGTTTGTGCAGACTGTTGCTATTTCAGGGCTGCAGGAATTGTGTTGTACAGAAGTTTGTTGCAATTTATAGATTCTTTTCATTGTATTGTCATAGCTGTGACTTGTAAGATAAAACAAAACCATCATACCTTCTCCTCCAGCTCAGTCACCTGAAGATATATTCTGAAGTTAA
>NW_026991328.1:47500-92500 GCF_036370855.1 Dromaius novaehollandiae
AAATTATGGTGCCAAGGCTTTAGCTGTCCAGGACACGTGCAGTGCTACTTTTCAAGGGTTCAGACAGCGTGTGCAGTGTTTGAGCTCTGTCTATGTGTTCAGCGTTCTTCTATTTAAACACCAAAGAAGAAATTCCACTTTGTTGCCTTTGCAGGGTGCAAATTAACAGCTCTTGGTCATACTTACATAAATCAATGAAAGACCACAGTCTATGAGCACCTACCTATATTTGGTTCTGGTTCAGCTTCTTAGGGCTTGACAAACACTGCTAATAAGCAAAGCCCACCTGTGCTTAAGCAGGTGCTGCCTTGCTGAAGCTGGGAGACAGGAACAGGCGGTTCATTTGCACACCTTAAGATTATAGAGTACCTCAGTGTAGCAGTTCTATCCCTCTATCTCTGGCCTTAGTCAGGGTTTTGATATTTCTGTATATTGGATAATGTTTTGTAAAACCTAATTGTATTTCCTTTCAGAAACAGCTATTTGCAACTATTTAAACACTGTACTTTTATGTCCTAAGTCTTGTGTCTAAACTGCAGGCATTGGTTTCCTATACATTTATAGATAATGGAAAAATATAGATGGGCTGGGGTTTTTTTGCTGTTGCAATTGTTTCACTAGAGGCAGACTGTTATGAATTAAATTAGTCTTAGCAGTTAAAGCTCTGAAAAGGCCAAAAAATCAGGAAGAGGGCATATGTCAGCCCTTCTGCTGGTATGTGGAAGGTTTCAACAGGCAGACAGAGGTCAACCTTGATGTTTTCATATTTACAGTGACAAGATACATAACACATCTGTTGAGTTTTGTGATCTTGTACTCAGTGCTATTGCTCTAAATCTGTCTTGCAGCTTTTAATGTAACTTAGTTAAAGCCAAGGTGGTTTTAAAATTGATTTTATTTTTCTTCAGGGTAAATTTTGTACTTTTTAAAAAAATTATTTCTGCATTTACCAACCGAGTCATTCTCTCAATGCTGCAGAGGACGCAGCAGGCAGAACAGCGAGCATGCCCACATCACTCTCGCCAGCCAACTGTGCCGGGGAGCTGGAGCTGCTCATGCACTGGGCTGAGGCACAAAGCTGTCTTTGGAAACTTGCAGTTCCAGTTGCCCAACTCTCTCATTCAAGCATCATGTTATCCAGGCACAGACTGGAATGGCAGGGGCAAGGATTGATGTGGGGGGCTGAACTGCCGCCTATGCTGTTAGTTCTGAATAATTTGTAAAAGTGTTCTACATTTTGTAAACTTTTTAATGTGCTAAAACTTGGTTATGAGGTAACATTTGCAAATAAGGGGTAATTTGTGTATTTGTTTTTGTATTTTGGTCCAATTTTTTGTTGTTGCACCCTAAGTCCAGCCAACTGGGCAAATAGTTGTTAAATCTTTATATTGAAACAAATAAATGCATTTTAAGGGATACTGTAGAGTTTTGTTATTCTAGACCTACTAGGCACTGTGTGCGTCTTGCGTATGACTTCGTAAAACTAGGTAGGAAAACTGAACTTGGCTTTCCACTTCAATTTGTAATACTAACAGATTTCTAGGGGGCCTTGAATATTTGACAGCTAATCACCAATCAGATAAGAATATGGATTCTCCTCTAAGCTGTCTGTAATGCTCGTCTTGGTCTACTCTGCATGTAGCCATTCCTTTAAAAGAGAGCAACGATTATCAGCATTTCTGGATAGTCTAAGCATTCAAGCAGGACTTGTGCCTGTTATCTGGCAATCCCCACAAGAGAAACCTGAGTCTACCTTGCTGACAGATCCTTTAATCATTGCTTAAATACTTCCTGTCCATATCTTATGGATGAAAAGCACAGGAAACAGTATATGATGTCTCTCTGTACTCTCCTTCCACTTCATTATGATGTGACATTTGAAAATAAGGGGTAATTTGTGCACTTGTTTTTGTATTTGCCACAACTTTGGTAGAGAATGTTGTTTATTTCCTGTCCTGTTCTACGTCACTTCACTAGAACAACAGAGAATAGAACAGAACGTGTACTGAAGATTTCAGCCTAAAACTTTGTCCAGAAAACTACTCGAAGGTACTTGAACTGAAGTTCCATCTCTAATGCACTTCACAAATGTTTCTGGCAGTAATTAAAGGACCTTTAGGTATACTGCAAGTGTTGTGACCCAGTCCGTCTCAGACCAGCAAGCATGTAATTGTGTAAGTTTCCTGGCAAATACCGTTCCTGGAAAGAGAAAATATTGAATATGCCCACCTTTCTGACTGGAGTTTATTATATGTGCGTTGCAGGAGGTTTTCACCAGTCTGGGAGCAGAATCAATACCACAGCTTCATTTCTCTAACAATGCTTAAAGCAGAATCATTATACTAGACTTCTGCCTAAGCATCAAGTGCTTTATGGAAACCTGAGCAATTTCTTTTTCACTTGCCACTGCTAGTTATTCTCTAAATCTCTCTGCAACTCTAATCATTAAGTCAGCCTTTCACTGTTTAATACCAGCAATGTAGGTAAGTTGTCAGCTCTGAAGCATCCTTAATGCTCAGTGTTAGTTTCTTTTCGGTGTAATACTACATAGCAGGCTGAAGGAGCAAGAAGAGCAGGGAACTTTTGCTGGAAGTTTCACTAAGTATACACCTCAGTGAACTATGAGTTCTAGGTAGATGTTACCAATTTCAGACTAATGATACCAAATCTGTAAAATGCTAAAATGACAGTCTAAGCTATTTGCTTAAGTAGCTTTTTCCTGCAGAGTTAAATTTTATCTTCCACATAGAGGCTTCAAGCAAGTGGAGTAACATCTGTATCAATCCTCAACATCTGAAGATTACATGGATTTTTTAGTTATTTATTTTTTTAAGAATTTGCACCTATGGACAGGAGACACAAATCTTAGATTAGTCAAAGACAAAAACATGCGCAGGGGCACATTAAAATTTTCTGCTTTGTCTCAATAATTGTCTTACAGAGGGAGTACGTTCCCTTTCACTCATACTCAACAGAAAATGTCTCTCAGTGCAACAGACATTTAATTCAGGAAACACGGTTTTAGAAGTCAGTTTTCCCTCTGTCTTGGGAACTGTGTTTTGTCATCAGCACAGCTGGATGGGGGCTTTGCTGCCTCACAGGAGCACACGCCTTCCTCCCTCCTCAAACAAACATCCCTTCAGCATGAGCATAGCTGTCCACGCCGGGGGGAGGAGGATGGCCAAGCCTTCCTCCCCTCCTGCCAGGCACCCCAGGAAGCTCTGCCACCAAGCCAGAGTTACTATAGGGACACTGAAAACCAGTGCTGACAGTTACAGCTGTTGAACTAATGGTTCTGGTACGCTGTTCTCACTGGATCTCCTTCCCAAATTAAAAACTTTAAAATGGCCATACTGCCTTAGACTAAAAGTTTTGGGGGAAGGGAAAAAATTTCCTTCCCTGGCCCACCATACATTGAAGGAACCCCGTAAGTTAACGAAAAATCCAAACGATCACTTTTTTTCTGTAAAATGGGGTCAACATTGTTATGGAAATTAGGCTTGTCGGCCACCATAACAGGGCCCGACCCTAGGTTGCCGCAGAAAAGTTCAGAGCCAAATCAAAACAAATTAAATAATTAAATTTTAATGACACGTGTGCAATAATTACAGCTCAAGCTGGGTGCCTCCAAAGAGGGACCCTAACATAAACAAATCCTGGGCAATTACAGTTTTTTCAACTTACATTTCCCACCCCTCACGCGGTAGTTAGACCAATAGTAATTTTTTGGTCTGGGGTCTCCTGCTCCTCATTGGGTCTCATCGTCATTCTGAGGTAAGCTGTTTTTCTCCTTATTTTTGTTTTTTGCGGTCTCTGATGATGGTTGTACCTCTGTTTTTGTTGGGTCTTACTGTTGTGTCTCAAGGTCCTGAGGAGGAGGAGGAGGTGATTCTAAAGCATAACAATTATCACTGCCCCAGCAGTGAGCTAAGGCTTTGTCCCTCAAGGTCCTAATGCCCTGCACTGGTCTTATTTCAAAGCCTTGACACCCTCCCTTTCGGAGTGTGAGATGCAGGAATGCAGACTGCTTGTAACTTCCTTATCTTCCTAGCTTGAACCAGCTCTGAGGCCCTTTTCTTACTGGACTAAGTAAAAGTTCATTATTTTATCTAAGTGCGGCCTAAGGCTTCAGCAAATTTAGCGCCTCATGCTAAGCAAGTTTCATAGAAGTTGTGCTAAGCGGCTACCTCTAGACAGTTTCAGTTCGCTATTCTTTAACAACATGACTAATGTACCCATTAGCTGGACACGACATGAAATAAATCGCTCATGGCAACGCAAACCTTGATATTCTTTAAAATTACACCTTCTACTATGAGATTAATATGAAGAAAGTATACTGAAATTATTTCCTTGAAGATATTATTTGACATAAATTTTGCTGCATGAATTCATTTTTCAACTTAGTACTATTTATCCTGTTGAATAATGTTCCTATTGTAGCGCGGGGAAGCGTATTGGTCACACCAGTGTAACTGGTTCTGCAACCAAGCTGCGTTCTATGAAAGTCAGAACCACTTCCACCTCTCAGAGAGGAAGAGGCCCAATGCTGGACATAATTCAGTGTTTAAAGTTAGACATAAAAAGTACAAAACTGGACCTGAAATGCTGATATAAGTTGGAGTGTGCAGTGACTCACTTCTGAATTAGACTGCAAGCTGCACCTGTCCAATTTGTTCCTACAGTAGGCAAAATGAAAAGACTGAGTTAATCTCAGAGAAATATTCCTAACATCATTAGCATCTAAAACACCAATTTCAAATGTTCCAATAAAAACAAACAAAAAAACTGACCAAGCCACACAATTAAGCAGAGAAACATAAAAAGAAATGGTGATTCTTTTTCCTTATTTTATTGGAAAAATGATTTAAAAGGTAATAACAATAGTGTTAAAACTACTACAATATCTTTCCACAGCCATATCTCACAGACCCACAGATAACCTTCTATATAATTATTTTTTTTTGCTTTTTCCTCATTTTTATCTTTTAAGCCATACTTATATTAAAATGCCCATTTCAACAGTTTCTTCACACTAATAGCAATTAAATGTGGAAGGAAGGAGGATCTAGTTATAAAGGAAGGGGTTTCAGGTAATCTGTGATATTATTGTAATCAATCAAGTTGCTAAGGAAGGAAGGAAAAGAGAGAGGCCTTACAAGCTACTCCAGGTAGCTTTAAGCCTATTGTGTGTCACCGTTGCATTACAGATAACTCAGGATGCTGGTGAACAATTCAAAGTAGTTTTTTGGTAACATATAAAACACTAAAATAACTTAGAAACTAGATCCAAATATTTTGAAAAGAATCAACTTTGATATACAAAAACAGTCATAAGTTGTTACAAAAGTTTCAAACAAAAGTTTGTTTTCTCAGTGCGTTTATGTACCAGCGCAATTACTGGGTCCAGAGCAAAGAAAGAGGTTTTTATTCTTTACTTTTTCTTTAACAGTAATAAAAAATGAGGAAAACATATCTTTGTATATAAAGAATCATTGCTGGTCTTAAGAATAAATGTAACCAGAAACCCTTAAATCTGAGAGGCACACTTTGGGTTTCCTTTTTTTCTATTTTTTTCTTTTTTTTCTTTTTTTTTCCAACATAAAAGGAAAGTCACCAGTTTATTTAAATGGAGTAGCTACTCAGACGCCCCAAATAAACTTAATTCAATTAACATCACTAGCAAAAATCAGTTAGAAACTGTACAAAAATAAAAAAGTTAATACATTTAATCCTGCAGGGATTTTGTAAGGACTGGAAGGCAGGCTTTAGGAGCAGCATTTGGGCATGGCTGGAGGCTTCTTTGGTTCGATCTAACACACACAAGAGATGTAACCTACTCCAGGCAACAATTTTAAAACCCCGCACATTTGAAGACAAGTAAGGAGGTCCATATACAAACGCCAGGGTGTGCCAGTGGATTGGACTGTCTCGATTAAACAGCAGTGTATCTGAGGTCAGAACTCGAGCGTGCCCTCCCCCTGCCACCAGCAGCAGCGGGGCGGAGATGGTGGGACGTCAGTGCTACAGCAGTCGGGGCAGAAGGCGGCCGCTTGAAGCACGACTGAGCAGCAGCTTCACGTCAGCTCTAGGGGTTTGTCGTCTAACTCAGTTTACAGAGCATGGTTTTTAGGAACATTAAGCAAAAGAATTAAAAGAAAACCCTTTTAATGGAATAAGGCAAACTGATTAGTGCTCATTGGAAGTTAGCGTTCCAACTTAAAACAGTGAAACAGGCTACGTGGTTGTACCTTAACTTCTTATAAAGTACCCCAAATAATAAAAAAAAGTCTTTATCTAAAACCAGCGACGTATCTGAAAGGGCAATAAACATAATTACAAGGGAAGGCCATTTACGAAAGCGTTTCTTGATCAGCTTTAAGCAAACAGACCTATTCTGTCCCAGTGCATGTCACAGTGAACTGCACATTTTGTACAAATAAACCCACAATTACACAGAAAACATCTGTAGCATTCTCAGCACTTGCGTGCTGAGGAGGTAGGTGCCCTAGAAACACTGTAGACAGACTGATTATTCTAAGCATTTTTATAAAATATCATACAAATCTGATTGACCGTAGACTTTGTAACAGTTTTTTTAATTAGTGATACAAAACTCTGGTCCAGAAGGGTCTGGCATTAACTCATTTTAAAAGCACACCTTTACAGTTTGAACCATATTTTTAAGCAACGGCTACTGAGAGTTAGACAAAAATGCGTTGTGCATTATGCTGTGTACAAAAAGGAGACAAAACCAAGCCACGGTGGGAAGTATTGCTGACCTCGTCCTTAAAAACCTGCAGGATTGTTTATTCATCAGTATAGCATTATTACACTGGTAAGAAATTCCGTATAACATCTGCATATATTGAAGATTTTTTAAAAAAATCTGATATGATTTTAGATCCGCATGACCAGTCACGTGACCTGCTTGAGGTCGATTAGCACCTTTCAATACATATATATTTTTATATATAATAGATCTTTTTAAAAAACTTCTAACAATGAGCTCATACAGAAGCATGAGCATGCTGTAACGAGATGACAGATAAAGATGGGGTTGGATGACTTCTTTTTGCAGCAGACAATATGATTCAGTTTGTGCTCAGTTTCACCTATAAGGGCAAAGAGGAGAGGCGGAAAAAAAACCCAAAAACCAAAAAAAACCCCTCTGTCAGGTAGCCACTTGTTCACAATTTCCACTTGAAGATTAATCCATTTAAAAATGTTCCCCAAGTAGAAACACAACAGTATCATCCAAAATAGCCTCTATATAAACTTCTATTAATTTCTGCAGCGTCTGCCTGGCACCTCTTGGCTCCTGAATTTTCAGGCCCTCTGTTTATTTATAAATTAAGGCACCACAACTGAAAAATGTTAATATTTGAACATCAGATGCTGTGGATGAAGGAATGCCGAAGACCTTCTATAAGAACCTCCATAAAAATTAAGTAGCAAAGCTAATCTCACATAAGGGATGAGCATAATTTATCCAAATCTCTTTTTGAAACACTGAAACATTTACAATTAGTCTGACATTTGTTACATCTTAACTCAATTTAGCTATTGGAATTCTGTTGTATGTATTTTTTACAAACCTTTGTTATTTGAAATAACTGTAATTTCTGCTTACTGCAGTTTACTCATCCGTATTAGGAAGGTCTTTTCTATAGCAGATAGGATGTGTTATCCCCTAGAACATGCGCTGAACTATGACAGGTATTAGTGGGAGTTCTGCCCCCCCATGGCTGGGGGCGCCGGGCCCGCCTCTGAGCCGCGCTCCCTCACGGAGCCGAGATCCGCTCCCGCTGCCTGAGGTCCCGGGCCGCTGCTCTGAGGGCGCCGATCGCGGCGCGCGGGCGAAGGGCCGTTGGGCGCGCGGGCGAAGGGCCGTTGGGTAAGGGGGGCCGTTGGGCGCGCGGACGAGGGGCCGTTGGGCGAGGGGGGCCGTTGGGCGAGGGGCCGCTCGGCGGCCGTCCGGCGTCCAATCAGCGGCCGTCCGGCGTCCAATCAGCGGCCGTCGGGTGCCCGGGCAGCGGCCGTTCGGCGCCCGGGCAGCGGCGGCTGGACGCGCAGGGCTGTCGCACGGCCCCGAGGGGCAGGGGGAGCAGGGCGCGCAGGCGGGGGAGGCCGAGGCCGAGGGCAGCGAGCCGAGGAGCCCGGCGCAGGACGGCGTGGGGGCCGGGTAAGGGGAGAGAGGCGGCCGCGGGGCGGGGCACGTGGGAGTGCCGGCCGAGGAGAAGGGCAGTCCTGTAACGCTCAGGCGGAGGAGAGTGAAGGGTGTTAACGGGGCTGGGAGGGTAACGGGTCTCGGGGCGAGCGGCTGGCACCGCTGTGCAGTGACCCCGTTCATCTGTAACTCCTCTCCCCTTGCAGGCTGTTGCTTGCAGTTACCGTCCTGGCGTCAAGAGGAAAACCCCCCAGTGTAGCCTTGTTGTGGGCTGCTGGCTTCTCCTGAAGCTCGGGAGGGAACAGAGGGGACGTCCTTGCCTTTCATGTTTCGTCAGCCCGACAGCATTTTGGCTTTGATTCCATCTTGCTCCTACCTGTTTCTGGACAGTGACGGGGAGGAGAAGAGGCACTATCCCACCATGTCCCGTTACAGCCTCCATAATCTCCTGGACTGGCTGTACGGGGGGGTGGAGCCCAGCTTTGCTGGCAATGGAGGGCCAGAATGCGCTGCCTTTCTCTCCGGGCAGCAGCGTCTGCTGGAGAGCTTGGTCTTCCTCAGTGTGGGTTTTGTGGAGATCCTTCTGTCCCTGTGGAAGCTGAGGCAGCTGCATTGCAGGGAGCTGGAGGGTCATCTGCTACAGCAGCCCCAGGCTAAGCAGGAGAGCTTGGGCAAAAATCTGCTACCGGTGGCTCTCTGTCTCATCTTTGGGCTGGAGGTGGGGTTCAAGTTTGCTACCAAGACTGTCATTTACCTACTGAGTCCATGTCATGTGGTCACTATGATGGAGGTAAGGCCCATGTGTGGTTACCAGGAAGTTTGCTTTAGCTTTATACTTGCAAGGCAGTATTTTTATATAGTCAGTTGTGGACCAAAAGTGCATAACAAGGGTACAAATGTCAAGAATTGATATAAATTTTTAATAATGATTTAGTTTTTAATTGGCCAAACTGAAATCGATGAAGAAGCAAACGTCAAATGAAAATACTAATGTCAAACTTCCTGCTTGGAAAGGCAAAAGATTAGTTACCTTTACCTGATCATTGCTTCAAGAATAGAAAATGCTGTTTCCAGTGACAGTAGTGGTAAAATTTGCACCAAATTTAATGAAAGCAAGGCTGTTGCTAACAGGCTGATGTAGTTCACTGGTAACGTTTTCAGGTAAGTTTTTTTTCAGGGATGTGAATGTGTTTTGTGAAGTTGTTGAAGAAATGAATTACTCCTCGTGCAGAAAATTTTGATACTGGCTTTCTAATTTTAAAAGCTGAATGGTAAGGAGGCCAGTCTTACCTCTGTCACATTTATCTGTGGGATGAAATAAGTGGTCTGGCTGAATACCTGTGGGTACACTGTGTAACTTAATGACTTGTGTCTAGCTTGCAGATGCACTTTAATATAGAGTTTGTGTAGCGGTTGGAATACTGGAAATGTTCATGAACAATTATTGAACTGTGATATCTAAACCTTATGAGCTCTATTTTCCAATGGTCCTGTACATGTACCTAGAAGTCACCTTCACTGAGAATGTAATTATTTTTGACATCTCCCAAACTCCTTTATAATTTTGTTTAATTTCTCTAATGCTCTAGCCTCAACACTGGACAATTTACAAAATTTAAGCTCAAGAATTAATAAAAGAATGTCAAAAAGACTTTCATAAAAGCTGCCATGATAAAAATATCTGTCTAATAGCAATAACAAATAAAAATCAAACCAATGTAGTTCTTACTCTCAGTCTCCCTTTGCAGAAGGCAGAGGATCAGGGGCAACTGATCTAGGCTGTATCAGATCAAGCCAGTTCTTACTTTCACTCCTGGAGAGCATTTTCTGAAAAAGGAATGGTAACATTGTTTTCTTGTAGTACCAGAGGTCTAAGGGAGATGGGTATCCATTTAAGAGGGGAAAACCAAGCTCTTTACAGAAATATGCAAGACATTTATAGCAATTAACTTGCTGTTCCAGAACTTAATTAGTAGGGTATGTAAATTGCTTGGCAGTGATGCAACGTTAGCTCATAGGACTATAGGACGCTTGCTGCCCATAAAGTAGTAACAATAGCTGTGCAATCAATTAGTCAATATTGGTAATGAAATGGAAAACATAAGTTAGGCAAGAGCTGTAGAAATATTTGAGAAATGAAAAGAAATGGAATGTGGCCATATTATTTTAACTCTTAATATTTCTGGAAGATTTTCCGATTAATTCTCTGGATTAGAAGGTAAGGTTAGATTACTGTTATGACAGATAAGTTTAGTTCCCCTGATATGGTATTATGATATTATGTTACAATAGTAATGTGATATTTATTATAGGTGTTCAGAAAAAGCTGGTATTTATGCATAAATCAGGGAGCTACTATTATTTAGCTCATTTATTAATGGTCTCCTCCGGGAAGACAGAGATTTACCTTTTGTAGCGAGGCATGGGCAACTCTTTTTAAATAATCTCTTTCAGACCACAGTTGCAAACCAGTTGTGGAGCATGTTTAAATCTATGCTAATAACTAATTGGAAATTAGTTATTATACAGCAATTTATTCTGTGAAATTCAGAAGATGGTATGTCAGCAAAATGCAGAAGTTACGCCTCTTCATCTTTAAACAGCTGCCTTAGGTATAGGTAGGCCCATGTTTAATGTCGAGGATGAAAACAGTTGCAAAACAACAGCGTTCAATAGAGAAAACAAGTTAGATAACAAGACTGATGTCTTCCATCAGCAAGAAAAAATATATACGGTTGGAATCTTGTGAGTTTTGTTCTTCTGCTCTGAGTTTGCTCAAGGCAGCAGGTTGGCAATGAGATATATGAAAATACAATGTTACCATTTTCTTCTGTTCTTACAATTGTTTGTACATAATCCTGCTGCTGGGCCTAAACAACAGGATGAACAGTGGTAGGAGGTGAAGAGATGAAACGTGCTGCAACATTTGAGGTCACTGAAAGGGAAGCCAACAGTAGCTGTTGGTAAAGGTCTCTTCTTGCACTCGATTTCTATTTTCCTTTTCTAAGCTGAGACTATTTCATCTCAGAGCAACAAAGGCTCTGGGCTGTAAGCCAGAAATATTTGGAACTGGAAACTGCCCTCCAGTTTTGTCTGCATAAAAGCAAAAGTCCTGCTTTTGAATGACCTAAAAGTGAAATGAACTAACAAAATAAAATGAGACTTAAACCTTGCGGTGTATTTGAGTAGACAAAACTGCATAATATAATGGTTACTGAGTTGTGCAAATAAATGTGTTTTGTTCAGGTGTCTAATTTCTGCATATCACTTACGCCAACCAGTGTTCAAATCAAATCTCCTTCATAAGCAGGAAGAACTAGTTTAGATGTGTCATCAGAAGGCTAAAGTGTTGGTCAAACGAACATACTCATTTAAACTACCAAAACAGTTCTCTTGGTTAATCAGATTCAGAGAGCTTGTTGCCATCCTGTCAGCTAGTTGAATCATCTAGAAATAATACAGTTTATTTCCACACCTGGACTTAGTTTAGGTTTCTTGCTTAACTTTTGGAGGAAGAATGACAATGTTGTTTTTTCACCTGTGATGTAAGTGCAGCATCATTTAAAAAAGGGTGGGGGGAACCGAAACTATTTGTTTCTTGATAAGCTGCTTTTTTTTTTTTTTTTTTTTTTGGATAAAGGTAGAATGGGAATTTTTGTAGTATCTTTGACAGCTATCCCACGGGGATGGAGGTGTATTTGTGCAGTGCAGTTATTTAGTTGGTGTGGTGTAGCAGGAGAAATGGCCTCTATAGAAAGTAAGAATTCTGTTATAGCTTGACTTTTTTTTTTTTTTTTTAAGTTCTTTCTCTACATGGAGTGCTCTTACTGAAGATGATTTGAATACCTCTTAAAGAAAAAAAAAAGAAAAAAAAGAGAAAAACAGTTATTAAGACTGAGTATGTGATTGGACCAATGATACTGCTGTAAACCTGGCATGAAAGGGTATGCTAAAGGGGACACATTTTAAGACCGGTAGTGTATTGCAATCCTGATTTTCCTTGTATAGCAGGAAAAGATTTACCATATGTATAGAACATACCTTTGGCTGGAATAGACTGTCCTAAATGCAAAATTTATGTCCTTAAGAAAATGCTTTTTAGGAAATAGTCACACATTGCTGGATGGTTCTATCAAACAATGATCTTTTTAGGCAAAGGGAACTAAATTAAAGGGAAAGTGTGGGGGGGGGGGAAGACAAGGGGAAGAAATTTCTAAAATATAGAGGAGTTGAGTTTCACGCAGTGATCTTGATCTTAGAGCTGAACTTTGTATAATTAAAATCACTGCTAAGTACATCTGTAATTTGATAAATAATAAATCCTATGTTCACTATTTCCAGTTTTAGCTTCTTTAGAGACCTGGAGCCTTCCTGTCCTCTGTAAGAGGCTACTGTGTTTTTTAGAAACAATGGGCTGTTTTTAGAACGTACGTAATAAATATAGCTTGACTGAGTCTGCATCATTTGGGAATCTGTCCCAGCGTATAATTCATTAATTCTCTCTCTCTCCCTCCCCCTCCCCCTTCCTCCCCTCCCCCCCCCCCAATTTTTTAAACATTGGAAAAAATCTGATTAGGTGGTCAAATGTGATTTTTAGGTGTGATTGTAAATTTAATTTTCATACACTGCTCCTAAATATCTTTTAATATTTGGAAGAGTCCAGTGTGTGTGTTTTTTATATTCTCTCTCTTCAAAACCTTGAATTAAAAATCTAGGGTCATTTGTAGCCTGTTGTTTGATAGTGGGTATGAAGAACGTTTGATTACATAAATTCAGTAAATATTTATAGAAATGACACTAAATAATGGCAACAACTGTATTGGGTAATGTGAGCAATAGCCTGCATGTAAAAGTTTAATGAGTTATGCAATTTTTAAAGGGCAGCAGTATTCTAAAGCAAAGCTATTTTTTACAGAGTTTCATTCACTGCTGCATGTATTATGATTCTTGGGGAAGATATAGAGCAGTGAAGGCAAAATTTCCTATGACAATGTAAGCTCTCCAAAATGTAAGGAGATATATATGAGCATATATATGGAGCATAGTATACCTTACAGCTTATTCCCAAATCAGTACATTTAGCAGCTGTGTGAGCCTGTTGTAGCAAGGTCAACAATCCTTTCAGTGGTCTGAAATATTATCTGGTAGACATGAAATCCTTCATTTAAACTTAAGTGGAAGATGTGCATAATCGCAGCTCATAAACATCAGATGATGAAGCATGCTGCTTGTCTTCAGCATAAAACAAGTCTTTCTTTCTCTAACTGCAAATTAACTTGCAATACTTCCTCTTAAAGCTGATTCCTGGAAAGGAAAATCATCATAGTGTGTGGTGAAAAAGGGCAGATAGAGAACAACTGAAGCACCGAGAGCACCAGTATTTCTTGGCGGCAAGGCTTATTTCTTGCCAAAGGGTGTATTTCACTGCTAGAAGGATGGCAGTAGTTCAAGGGGCACAGGTATGTTGTGTCATGTCATGTCATGTGGTAAGGGTTTATATTTATTCAGATTGACAAGTAATTAATGCCAAGTGAATTTAGTTGTTTATACTTTAATACTTTGGTAGTTAGTGAAATGCCAACTTAAATTACCAGGAATATGGTGCTATATGCCTTGGGGTTTTTTTGGATTATGTCACTGTTCCGGTTTCTTTGGCTAACATGATGTTCTATAATAAAAACAACTATTACATATGTATTATCCTGATGTTTTTAAAGATTGCCTCTTGCTCCAGAAGTACTTAGTATGGTACATGGTGTTAATTTTTTAACATAATCAAAAATCATCTCCAAATACCTTATTAGTGAGACTGAGAAGAACAGTACGAATCTCTGGGTAATCACAGGGTAATCTCTGGGTAATCCTGCAGCTTGGAAAAATAGAAACTTATTGCATTCTAGCTTCTCTATCAAGCCAAAAACTTAAATTCTCTTAATTCTCTCAGCTAAACCCTCTTAATTCTATCAGCTTCTGATGTTATATATAAAGCAGGAGTATTCTTGATTGAGCTCATTAATAAAGCGTTTTTATGCAAAAGAAGGACTAACCTATAACTCTGAAGTCCAGGGAAATAAATGTAATAAGCCAATCACTGAAGATATAGTGGTTAGTGATTATCTCCAAAATATAATTCTCTTTGCCAATATGGAAAACAAATTATGGATTTTTGACTAGAAAACGTTGGTGGGACTGCAGGTGACTCGTATTTTACTCGGATATAGGGCTCTGCAGCGAGTGCTCAGAAAACTGGGAGAAAAACATTTCTGTTCTTCAGTACTTTGTCCACCTGAAGAAATTACAAAGGGTATAGATAGATGCAGTATTGTGAAAGGACTGAGAGTAGTTGAAACTCAGCTTTGTGGACAAACTGCAAAGGCAAGTATGGATGGTATGTGTTTTAAGGTATGATGTACATGACCATTAAAAGACTAAAAATTTTTAGAGAACAAATCTAGGAAAAAAAAAGCCTTTTCCATACGGTATTGTAGCAGCTATGAGGTAGAAGATAAGTCATGTATCAAGCTAAGTTTATAGTTGTTTGCATAATTCTTCCTTCATAACAGAACTTAATTCAGTTTGGACTGATCCCTTATACGTATGGTAATTGTGAATGTCGGTGACTGTACTTTTCCTGAGAATTAATTGAAATCCTATGATCTAAGATAGTTGCTCTCTGGGTAAAAAATTAAAAATAATTTTATACAGTCATCTTCTAAGTTGTGCTCAAGAAAAAAAATCAGTGTGCTTAAGACTCGTTTTATTATCATAATTATCCTGACATACTCAAAAGGTACTATTTTGAAACTTACTTTTCAAATCCTACTAGAATAACATCAGCTGTTTTTATTTCATCTTTTAAATTAGCTCTGTAAACTCCAAAAAACAGTGTAGACTGGTTTCTTTCATATCTATATTTTGTGTTTGATGGCACTCTTTAATGGAAACCTTTTTCATGTGCAATGCCATTTTGACCTTTTTTTATTATTATTATTTTAGGCTTTGGGAGGCACTTACAAGGTGTCTCTGCCCTGCCTGGACATCAGTTTGGACAAAAGCTATGGGAAGTTAATTATCTGAAAGTTGATCTTGCAGTCTATCAAATTTGGTTGCCATTGGCCAACAGGATCAAAAGGTAGTAAAGGCAGAATGCTTGTATCTGTACAGGCGATGAACATAATATCCTATTTTTAGGAGGGAAAAAAAGAGTCTAAATGAAATTGAATAAAGTCAAAGAACTTTTTGTAAAACAAAGTCTAGAAGAGGTAGCCCAATAAAACAAGGAAAATATAAGATTATGCAGAGTCTTCAATAAAACTACCAATAAACTCCCAAATAACCTTCATCTTCCCAAATCATTGTCCACTATCTGCATATCTTTGCCAAAACATCTATTGAGGCTGAAGATGCAATCATCCCCCTGTATTGGCCAGGAAAGAAAAGCTAGAAACATTCAGTATACCATTCAGGTTTTAATCTACAGAATAGCCCACAAGAAAGTTAATTTTAATGTTTGTAACAATGTATGATTTCCCCCCCCCTAAAATATCAATAATTTACTTTTTTGTGATATTAGGCGACATTATTTTGCTTTTAGAACAGAGGAACAGAAAGGTTGAAACTGAAGTGTCCATTATTGGGGGCAGGGGGAAATAAAGGAGGAGAGAGGCAGAGTATATGATCAAGTTACTGAAGACTTGAGTTTTAACGCCTCGATGAATTAAGGTCTTTTAATTCTACAATTGTCTTCATTTTAGCATTTTATTTTTTTCAGCTTCCCTGATCTTTTAACATTGTTTCCTTAATGTCTTCATGCTTTGTTGCTGTGGCAGATTCCCTGAAAAGCAGTTTAGTTTTTTGGAGGGAATATTAGTAAATTTATCCTTGTAACATGTCAAATATGAAAGAGCTGCATATCTTAGGAAATGGTATGTAAACAAGGTTTTTTTCAGAATGTGCTTTTTTTGTCTACTGAAGGAATGAATGTATATGGTCCTTAAACTGTTTCATCAGCACAACTGAGGGATTGGTGAACTGTGACAATAAAAAGGTATTAGTGACTTGAGGCAGAGTAGAGCAAGAATATGCTAAAATGGTTTTGCTTCTGTAGGAAGCTGTGATATGAAACTTCATGCTTTGCATATGTAACAAAAGTGAATAGATATGAATATGCATATGAAAATCTTATTGGGAACATGTGAGCTTTCACGGAATCATTGACAGATGTAAATGCAAGTTAAACCTGTAGTATTTTATTAGGAAGTTGGAGACTTGAATATTATTTTTCTAGTCAGCATTTTTTTTCTTCTCCCCCAGATTAGTTTCTTATTGTCACCTTTTGCTAACAGCATTAAGCTAGGAGTGGGGAAGGAAGTAACCCACTACTAGTGAAGGCCTAGTGCAGATGGTGATTAGAGGAAAAGGAAGAAAAATAGCCTCAGTGCACTTTTTTTCCCTCTGAACTATACCTAAGATGTCATTACTAATGCTGCTGTGATACACATAGGAAGACCTGAGTCCTATGTTAATAATTAATCCTAAAATACGAGAAGTCTAGAAAATCTTTCACCTAGGACTATATAATGGAAGAAACGGAGTACAGGTTCTTCTGATAAACAAGCTAAGCCTATGTAAGGGGAGACTAACCTAGAATGTCCCAATGAATATATATATATTTACAAGACATTACTTAGTCTTTAGAGTAGAAGATGGAAATTGTTCAGCTTGCTACACCTCTCTCATCCCCAGGTTGAAACTGGGAGGTTGGAAGGAGGGGCAGGCAGCTTCAGATGTTCCCAGAGTCTGTTTTGTGTAACACAGGAACCACTTTTTACTGTAGTGTTATGTAATGCTTTGCCAGCAATGTTGCTTTGAATTGTGAGTACTCTTAACAATAGATTAACAGTTCCACAGGACAAATTAATTAATCCCTGAATCCATCTGACAGCTGCAGAAAGGCAACTGTGCTTCTTATGCTGAGAGGTTAAGTACGTTTTAATTGTTGCTGTATAGCAAGGAGAATGTAACAATCTCTTAGTGTCCGTTCTCTTTTCAGATTTGGCATTCTAAAAGATCTTAACCTTATCTCCTGATTTGTCAAACTGTATTTATGAGTTTTAAAGAGTTGCTTTTTAGTAGGCACACAGATGGCTTCTAAATGATATGGCTGCTTTGTGCTGAATTGATAATTAATAAAAATGATCAACATCTAATTTACAGCCTTGATTCGGTATCGAGGTTTATGGTGGAGTTATTAAAGCATATTACTTTCTGATAAGAAATAATAGGTTGATTGTTTTGAACTTATTTTAAAAATGAATTCTAGACTTAACAAAATCTTCTTCACCTTTTAAATTATCCAGCTGCTTGAATGTTCCTTGCCTTATGTTTTATCATTGTAGGGGGGAAATGGATATTTTTCACGTTTACAGTGAAAGCCAATGTACTGTAACCTTTTAAACATACCTTTTAATCTCTTTTGCTCTAGAGGGTACTTTGATACACCTAAGAAAGAGTAAAGGCTTTTATTTAGGTAGAGATTGAGCAGAGGGTTACCCTCCTCCTCCCCTCCCCCCTTTTTTCTCTTTTTCTTTAATTCATTCCAGAATTTGGTCATGGATTTTTCATATTGCTCTGAATGTTGCAAGTAGCAATTAAAAGCTAACCTCTTCATTTCAAAATAGTGTATTAAAACAATCAATTTATGACCTGGTTAATTGAGCATGACTGGAGTGTTTGAAAAGAAAGATACATTTCCAGTCTGCTGCGGCTGCAACCAGGCACTAAATCAAACAGATGGCTCACAGAGACAGGCAAGCTGCTGTTATTAAAGGTAAATGAAATCTTCTGTGCTGCATTTATGAGACATGAGAGTTTTACCTGTAGCATGCTCAGGCAACTTTTGCCAGAAACAACTTTCCTTGGACTTCTGTAAACATTCCTATCTATGTGATGGGTGCTACTTTGTCTGAAGCTTAATCTGGAATAGTTAGTTGCGTGACTTGTTCTTTCCTTCCCCTTCTGCCTTTTTGATCATCTTCTTTTGCCTTTAGTTTATTTCTGATCAAGCAAAATCATCTTTCTGCATATCTGTCTCTCAGTAGGACAAAGATTAGTAGAAGACAAGTGTTTCATGACAAGTTTTGACTATACTCTCTCCCTCAATTCACCAACTCAAAAATAATGTCATTAAAATACTTCTAAAGGGAGCTTTAGGTGTAATATTTTGAAGAGTGTTGGAATATTTTGGAATCCAAAACTGGAGAGGCAGCCAAGTAATAGAAAAACCCCCAGCTCTCCTTACTCATAGTGCACATGGAGTGGCACAGTAACATTAAATAAATTGGAAGGTATCCAGGCCTAGATATTTGAAAAGATATTTTACTTCAGTTCAGATACATTATTGCTATTATACTCTTTAGTTGCATCCTTTTCAAATGAAAGATTGTGCTTCCCTTTTGAGAACAGCTCTTGGGATTTTTAGTAGTCTTGCTTTCTGAAATGCTGATTAGTCAAACTAGTGGTGGAATGTGGCTTTATCAAATGTCAAAGAAGCGAGGAACCATTAGACAAACAGACAAATGGGAAAATTTGTGGCTGACATGAGAAATGATTTTTGAAATGGCAGTGTTCTCATAAACCTTTTGGAGCTTGTAAAACAAATATATACCTTCTCATCAGTATCTGAGAATTCTTCTAGACTTGACTCCAGCATGTATCATAGCCTTTCATTTTAGAGATTTAATCAGCTGTTTTTAGGATCTCAATTGTAGGCTAGTCATGCCTTATAATGGCAAGATGGGGAAAATGCTAGCAATCTTCCTAACGCAGTAAATTTTAGCTACTATAGGTAGTAGCCTGGTAACATATCAGGACATTTACATCTTGAAGTTTGAGTTTCTCTCAACATCTGAGCATGTTGGATTTGTAATAATGCCATTTAGGAAAATCTGCTTGCATCAGGGACAAGTGATTGATAGCAAATGTACTTAAGAGGCACTGCTGGATTAAAAAAACAAACAACCCTCCCCCTCACCCAATCCCTTTCCTTTCTTACCATGTCCAATCTAGCAATACAGTTAAATGGAAAATGGAAAACTCCATGTGTCTGACTGTGTTCTTTACCTCTTTCCAACTCATACTGGTGCACATGCACATTGCTGAAGTCTAGATTTGCAAATTGTGAAAGACTGTTTAAATAAAATTATTTCCATATGAACTGGAAAAATCAAATAATGGAAACCTCGAATATCTCAAAACTGATCTGGTAATTGCAGCGTAAGTAATGCTTTAAAGTGCAAGAAGTGAAAATACTATTAGGGGTTACCATAGTGCATGCAGATTAGAAAATTAATTTGTCTTAAGTGAGCTGTCAGGTTAATGTTAACATAGTTCATTGTGGTTTCATAAAGTTGCAGTCTTTTGTGAATTTTAGGTGTTTGTTGCAACATTAAATTTGTTCACACTTTGGAGATGTGGGTGCATTTTAATATTTTTGCCATTAGGAAAACTGATATAATCAATAAAAGCCCCCAAACTTGCTGCAAAATACCACTTTATTTCAGTGGATATCTAGCCTTTTTTCCATGCATGTTATTTTTGACTTTTACCTAGAGACATTACTGCAATGTCAAGGAGTAATTTTTTTGTAAATTCTGACTTCTAAAAATGCATTTATATAAAAAAAAAAAAAGAATTACCTGTTTTCCCCAGTTCCTTATTCCCTCTGAGTGATTATGCTTGCTTCCGGTGATTAAAAGGGAAGGAGCTTAACAGGAATTTGTGGAGGGCAAATGTAATACTTTGTGATATCTACGTATTGCTATCTTCTCGATCCTGCCAGGAAATTAAAGGTAGGGAAGGCATACTTTGCAGAATATTCCTTTTGGACTAGCTGACAAATGAAGAGTTGGCATACATTACCATAGGAATAGTGAAGACTGCCTTTTCTCTCTCTGTGTTTTTTGCATGGGAGGAGAGGACTGATACACAAGGGAGAGAAATGTTCCATTGACCTCACTTAACAGTGGTGTGAATCCTAATAGACTTTGCTCTGCTCACTTCTTAGAGAGAACAGTGCGTCTAAGTCCAAAGGAAGAAACATTTTGCTCTAGGTCATAATGTTTCTATCTTTTGATCCCTGTGCAGCTCTGTAGTCTCTCACATGATCCTGTCTGTCACTACAGAAGTTCTCCTCGATAAATTCATGCAATATTACCTTGATAAGGTCTTCAGAATAGTCCTTTTACATACAGGCTCTACTACCTACCACAGTAATGCAGATGACTAATAAATTAGATTTAAGAAAATAATGATCGCTGCTGTTTAAGGAACTCAGACATGATATTTCTTGGAAACTCCATCAAATACTGAATGATTGGATCACATACATGTTCACTGTATACAATTTTTAAGCATATTAATGCAGGGGGGGAAATATCCTTTTCCTTCTTTGCAGTCTGTCCCAGAGCTGCAGATATCACTTGGAGCTTTCTCTTCTTTCTCAGTGCATGGTTCAAGAAATGCATTATGGAACAGGCTGATTCTCAACCCAGTCCTGGGTTGGTTCAATGCAACCATGAGTTTAGTCTCTTTCAGGTCTCCTCTCAGTAGACGAATAGCTAAGCAGTGCAATCCTCTCCCTTACAGTCTCCAACTTCTAACAGCCCTGGTGACCCATCATGTGTTCTGGTGTGACCTTTGTATTTGGGCTTGTGCAGAGGGAGTGCTGCTCATGCAGTTCTTTGTGCCAGAAATATTTCCCATGGGGATGGACGGTACTTATGGTCTTGCAGAGCAACTAGGAATTTGACTGACTTTCTGACTTCTGTTTTCTTCTGGGTCCTCAGGCTTGAAGTGAAGTTCTGTTTGCAGATTTACCAGTGTTTTGAATTTCTTTGTAGTTTATTACTTGAAAAGAATCTCAGAATCTCCTGGTCCTGTGCTGGTGAAAGATTGAAATGCTGCTTTCTGTCTCTCAAGCATCCTGACTCACAGTGCTGTGCCCACGTAAGGAAACGCACAGATAAGAAGTCCTAAGACCACCCATGATTTTGTATCCTCTCTTTCTCTCGCTCCCCTCAGCCCAAAATCTTTTTCAGGTCGAAGATGCTTGATGTGTTAAATTGATCCATGTATGGAAGCTATTCAATACATTTTGATCATTCTTGTTGACTTCTGTAACCCTTTCCCAAATCTGCTGTCTTTTGGGTGGGTGGTGTGTGTGTAAAAGTGAGAGGGAAGGGAATGACCAAAACTGTGCCCAGAATTCAGCAGGTCAGACAATGAATATTTTATAGCTTATTTTTCCTCTCTCAAATGTTACTTTGTACATTTTGGGCTTCCAGTTAATTCTTTTGTCCTTCTTTTCCTTTGTAACACGTGAAAATATAATGGGTAAAATGAGGAGGGATATTGCGGTTGTTTCTTAGCTTTTTTCTAAATTGAAAGTTTAGCTATTCTGCCTTGAATGTACGCAATGATGATCAGATAAAAACGTGTGTGGAAGAGCCTCCTTCAGTGTACTTTAAAATATATGTTGTCTCGTGTCTGCAACGTGCCAGCTAGGATGGGGGCTATTATCTCTGCTAGTCTGAGCAAGTAAAACCTTCAGAGTTTTACCAGGAACACAGAAGCTGGGTACTCTTCACAGCCATGTCACTAACTTTATATGATATTGTTCAGTTTATAAGACTTAGCTGTTTCCTACCTCAAGGCTAAGGATTGCGTTTCCAGTATGACAGTGAAATGTAATATTATTATGGAATGAGTATGTGAACACTCAGTACGTTAGAGCTTATGAGCGTGTCTGCTGTGAACTAGGTATTTTCAGGCTGCTAATTACTATGTGAGCTGAATGATGGTGCTCTCTAACATTTAAATCTACTCTGTGAAATAATCCTCTGTAAATCTGCTACAAAGGGTCTGTAAAACATTCCTTTTAAGAGGTTGTGAGGTTTATTTATCATGGAAAGTAGGTATTTAGAGAGAAAGTGCTTGATATTAAATTGCTAAAGCTGAAACATTTGAAGATCTGTTTCACTATCTTAAAGTTTTAACATAAACATGCCAGTTAAATTCCCTGCTATCCTTCCCAAAAATGAAAGACAAACACATTTTTCTGAAAGATCCCTCATAACAGAGGGACTTGCATGCTCAAAAATATTTAATATTTCTTTTGCCATCACAAATCCGGAAACTGTGTTTGTTGCTGTAGAGTTGACCTGAAAATGAGCAGCTGTGAATCCTGTTCTCTTCTTTGCCTGTCTCTGAGGCAGTAAAGTATTTTGGATTAGGTTGATGAGTTCATCTCAATCTTTGTAACTATTATGACCATACTTTTTTAATACTTGCTACTGTTTCACCTCAATGGTGAGATTCAGCAGGTACATTAAGATTCAGCTGCTACATAGAGTTGTACCCTAGTTTTTCCTCTGCCGTTCAGTAGTTGGAACGCTCTGCAGTGTGTCAGAAAAGTGAATGACTGGTGTGATTAAGACACATTTCTCTGTGTACACAGAGAAAAACATTTCAGTTTGTTTTTGTTTTTTTTTAAGATGTAGGAAATAAAAAGAAAAAAATGAAATCTGTACTGGAGGAATAGAATTTTCTTCATTTAAGTATGAACAGTACTTCAAATGAATGTAAGGAAATCATAAGATACCTGAATTTAAAGGTTCAAATGAACTAGTGGGACTCTAAATGCCGTCTCTCCTTCTGTTAACATATATCATGGAATGTTTAAAAAGTTGGACTTTTTGAATATATACTTTGAATATATACAAATAGCATGGGAAAAAACAGGTATTATAAGAGACCACAGAAGGGAAAATTTTATGGTCCACGACAGAAGGGATATAGTCCGCAGTTGATGAAACTTTAATTTAGTTAGTAGACAGAGTCTGTTGCAAAAATATCAAATGACAGAATGATGAAATGTAATTAGTAAGTGTTGGACACTTTTCCCAGAAGCCATATGGGCCTTAATGTGTAAGGTGATACATAGACCTCACATAAGATTTTGTGGGTTTTTTGTTTTTTCCTTAGCAAAGAAAGCATCCACTAGCAGATTGTCATCATGCATCCATTGTGTTCACTTACTCTTTAACCTTCCTTGATGAGTAGAAATGGCTTGCTTTTTAAATACAAGACTTGAAAGAAACTCTGATTGGCTTTTAGGAGCATTCACTAAGCAAATGTCTTGAGGTTCTTTAAATTAATTGATGCCTTTTTCTTGCTGTGCCTCTATTAGAGTTCTGTATGACTAAGGAAAAAGATTTTTTTTCCTGTGAGTGTATGTGTACATTCTAAACTGTTATTGAGACTGACGGACTTGAATTAAAACATACAAGTAATTTGATTAGAGAAATAAATGGCTGTATATTAGGAACCTGCACTGGAAATAAAATATTTGAAATGTGCGCATCTATTCATATGGTAATAACAGGCCCTTTCAGGCACAAGGGCTGAATAGAATGATGCAGCCTTCAACCTTTCGATTGTTGCTATAGCAAGTACATTGCCTGCTAGTAATTAATTTGAACATCCATCAGTTACCTGGCCAGGTAGGCCCTGTAGCACTTCAAAGAAATAGGTTTGTTCAGTTTATCCAACTTGTCCCCAAAGTGGACATGTTCTTCAAATATTCTCACTTGGAGTGATTTAATGAGTTGACTAGTAGCTTGGCAGTGAAATAATCTATTGTGCACTTATTTTAGAAACAACAGAAAAAAGCATGATCCATTTTTTACTGAAATACTTTCTCTCAGAGAGCAGACCAAACTAGGAAGGAATTCTTCTGCGCGTGCCCCTCCCCCCCCATAGTGGACAATATTTTTTAAAAAAAAAGGGGGGTAGGGGGTTAACACTGAACACTTGCACAGTTTTTTCTTTTTATCCAGAGTAAAACTTGCTGATATGAAGTGTTTTAAGTTGCTGTGAAAGTTAGATGGGAGATTGTTGCTAATCAACAATATTTTATTACATAAGGATTTAAACCAGGTCGTATTTATGGTAGGAGTTTGGCCTGCGAAGAGAAACAAATATATACTGCTCAAATTGCATTAGGCTACTTTTTGTTTTAGGAAATAGATAGCTAATTACTGGTGAAATTTAAACAGTACTTCAAAAATACTCTATGGAAATAAGGCAACAAATGTATTTAAAGATGACTGCTAAGGTTATCTATAGAACGGATACTGAGATATCCTCTGGTCATGGTAAGGTCCCTGCTGTGCTGAATACTAAGCATTTATGATGACAATACTCTCCTTTGCTTCAGCAGTGCCGGACCCAGTCTTGAAGATCTAATGTAAGATGGTTGTCTATAAAAGCCTCTTAGCACTTCCCAAAGTAAGGCTATAGAGGCTACAATAGTGAAATGATTGGTAATACAGTAATCTGCTTTACAAAAGCCCTGAGAGAGGGAGAGAGAGAGAGAGAGAGAGAGATCTATATATAAGTATATATATATTTAATAATGAGAGAATTTCAAATGGACTAGAACTTGATTTGCTTCTTAGGAACTGGCAGAAGCTGAATCCTAGATGCTGCTCATACTGCTTAAATCCTTGTATATGTAGGTAATGTGAGATCTTTTAATTTGTTCATGATTTTTAGTCTTTTCCAGCTCTGCTGTAAAACAGTTCTTCTAGTAGAAGTGATCTGTCACATACAGAACTGAGGAAGAAAGATACACAAAATAGAGTTTAAATAAGATCGTATCATTAATTTCTTTCTTTTTTTTTTGCCTAATGTTTCAGATTTTTCTTCTTGACTGTCCTCCATGTCGGGTTGCAATGATTCTTTTCAGGTAATGCCCCATCCTTGCTGCATTTCTGTCTACTTGCATGGTGTGCTTAGAAGTTGATTGTGGCTTAAGTCATAAAATAGTAAGATACGCATCCAGCCCTTAGTTAGAAAGACATACTGGCTGGACTGAATGATGAGACCTTGAAAAGGGTCATGGCTTCAGCTGTGGGTGCTGAGTCCACTGACCCTTGTTTCTTTTGTACTGGTGGTGGTTTTGGTCTCACAGGCAACACCTATTCGCGCAGTAGTTGATGAGAGCACAGGTGTCCTTCTACAGAATAACCTATGGGCTTGTTAAATGTATGTCATGTGCCTCGTACTTTCTGATTATCTTCACTAAAAATTAGTAGCTGATCTTCATGGAAGGCCATATGTACAGTATGGGTCTATTTTTTAAAATGTGGAGATAAGTTAAATAGTTAAAGCAGATTCCTACTGATTTGGGTATTTCTCAAATGTGTGCAATCTTTTATTGTTACTAACTTTAGGAAGTGGTCTAATGGACTAGTGCAGTAGAGTCCAGTAAACAGCCCATACTTTTTATAGGTTCTTACCTATAGAGTTCTTGCTCTCAAAGGCCCTCTCTCATGTGCGTTGCATGATAGGGGTACAGCTAGTATATTGTGAGGAGGGTCATGGGACTTCCCAGACAGAATGATAATCAGGAATGGCTGTAGTTGCCACCGTGACAGTTCACTCGGCTCTTTCTTCTCTTAGTCTAGGCAGTGACTGGAAAATATGATGCTGGGGGCATGCCTCATGAATTGTTTTGGAGGTGCTACTGTCTCACTACAACTTTTTCCTGCTGCTCCTTATTTGGGCAGGGAGTAGGCTGAATGCAGAGATACAGTACTAGTGCCTCTTCATCTCAGAGAGCGTGCAAAGTAAGTCTGGTGTCTAGGAAATCCTGGATTTACTATGCATTTGCAAAGGACTGGTTGCAGGGCAGAGGCTGCAGTATTTGTTCTTTTTCAGAATGAGCCTTTCTGTTTTCTGACGTCCTGACATATAAATGACATTTGAAGAACTGTTTTGGAATTGTAATACCTTCCTCCCCCGCCCCAAGTTACTTATAAACTTTGTAATTTTTAATAGAGTTTATGACAGGCAGTGGTTGTAGAATGAAATTTATGCTTTACTTTGTCTCTTATATAAAGTAGACTTAAACAGTACTGACCTTACTTCTGTAGGTCCTGATGCAACAGTGGTTCAGGGAGAGATGACTGAAAGCTGTATAAAATAAAATACAGCACTGTAATTTAAATACTACTTTCTTTCCCTGTTCTTTGCTTGGGATTCTCTGTTGCATCTTTACAAATATAATTCTTTTATTTAAGTGACTCAAAAATCAGACTTCTTCCAAATTCCCAAAGCTTTAGTTTGATGTCATGTACATTTATGGAGTTGGATGAAAGTAAAAACTTTCTCAAATGTCTATTTTAAGCTCTGAAAGCAAAATGAACAGCAAAATTTCAACCATTTAGCAGCCTGGACCATGAACAGGATTAATATGAACAGGATTAATATGAACAGGCAGTCAAAACCTTCTAGGAATCCAAAGCTCATTATAGAAAGCAGTCCTACTTCAGGAAATTATTAAAATGTTTATTTAAAGAGAGTTCTTATCCTGGTTATTGCAGTGAACAGTGGCTTTATTCAAATTAAAGCCAGCAGAATTTTCTCAAATTTCCTGCTACCTTTTATGAAAGATACACTACATGAAATACTACATAACTATACATAACATGTACATATAACATACTACATAAAAACTTTGCATTTCATTTCTAATCTGTGAAAATAATATCTCATCTCTCTTCTAAGGTTGCAGATGCATATGTTAAATGGGGCCCTCTTAGCATTGCTGTTTCCTGTCGTTAACACGCGCCTGGTGAGTATACTATACCTTTCCTTCTCCTCGTGTATTTCTTCCTACAATACTTTCTCTAGAAAGGTGCTTGAGCTGTCTTTAGAGGTGGCTAAATTACACAGATTTGGTTTAGGAGCTATACTTCTAAAATACTAAGCAAGTTTTGATGGTTAAAATTTCTTGCTGCATGTAAATTCACTGCTCATGGAAAACTTCTTTATTCCCATATCTTTGTTTCTGCAGGTATTTCCTCCCTCTCAATTAAATTCAGCAGGCTACATACTATTTGCATAATGAATCGGAGTGATCTATAAATACCTGCTGGATTTGTGTATTGAAGAGATATCTAAGACACTGAGAAAATGATGGGATGAGAGTGTTTCACTCAAAGCAGGTAAGTTAGCTCTTTTGCTAAGATCTTTCTGAAGTACTAGATTATCACTGAGTTGCTTCTTTTACTGTGAAGAACTTGCTGTTTTGAATATGGCAGTCAGATTACTAACACTTGCAAGTAGCCGCCTTTCTTCATCCCAGACCCTTTTGTAAAGCTATCTAAAAGGTGTTTCTTCTACATTGCTGGAGCAAGCAAACTACTTTCTGAAATGCATTTTTTTTTTATTTGTAAGTATTATTTTAATGATGTCTGAGACAACACTATTGAATGCCTGAAACTGAAGAACTAGTTTCTTTTCAAGCAGATGCATATAAAACTATAAATAAAATTTAAGTATAAAAAGTTTAGACTTCAGAATGGCTACGTTGTGAGATGGAGCTGTCAAGTGTGTTTTCTTTTGGACGTCAGTTGCTACGCTGCCGTACCTTTTGTCCTTGTGTTTTACAGGGTAAATTGATTGTGGGGAAAAAAGTTAATGCAAAAAAATAGTTTATATCTTTCACATGATTAGGTTAATTCTAAAGTCTAAACCCTTTTGTAGGGTGGCAGCAAGTGCATTCAGGAATGTAGTTGTAGCATCATATCGTAGCTGGGGTGGGCTTAATCTAGGAAACTTTGGCAAACAAGACCAGTGAAGTTGCAGCAATGCAATTTGTGTAGGCTGCTAATACAAGGACATATTCAGGGTTCAAGTTGTATAGTTGGTGCTGAAATCTCTGCTGCCAGTTTCAATGTTATCGGTACTGAAGCAAGCTAGATTGTTAGTAGATGTATGCCGGTCAGCATCATTTAAGCCTTTGAATATGCTATAGATACAGTCTCTATTTCAGCCTGGTGGCAGCTATTAGTCCTACAAATTATAGTTTGAGTTAGATTTTTGCTTCAAGTTATTTACCTCCAACAACAAGCTTTTTTCCTGAGTGAAGTCACATAAGAGCCCTCCTATGATCAAAGTGAACGCTGAGTAAATATATTTGGCTTTAGGAAAATTCAGTCTGTTTTACCAGGCTGTAAATTCCTGGTACAGGTCACTAGAATGGATCCAAAATACTAGTCTTTGATTTACAAGCACAATCACAAAAACTTCCATGTGGAGAGTTAATAATGTGGAGAGTGGAAGCGTAGAACAAAGTTCATTGTCCATTCCACCCTGATCTTTAAACTGACAGTGAACGTGATAGCTTTGAAAGCGGCTTCACAGGATAGCATGTGGCCCATGGTTAAAATGACATAGTGGGAGACTAAAAAACTAGAAGTGGGTACACATGAATATGGGAGATTCCTCAGGCCTGGAATTTGCCCAGTGTTGTTGGCGTCTGTCACCTGCTCTCCCCCCCCAAATTAGGCATAGCAGGGTTTCTTCATCCAGGTTTTCAAAACTGCTACAAATTTCCTGTCTTCTGGAAGAAAAATTAGCCTGTTGGTGTCCCTAGTAATACTCAAACCTGTCGAGAATTAATGCTAAGAAAAGTTGTCCTGAATCTGAGCTGGATAAAATATTTCTAAGAATTATTTTTAAGAGTTGTTATGCATGCACATATGGGTGTGTGTGTGTGTGTGTGTGTGTGTGTACGTATATATACATATAAGCGCACATGCTTGCTCATTTTCTCAGATTTCAGTGGTTTCAGTAGTATAAGCCTAGAGTTCCTTCAAGATTTAGTCTTTTTGTCCTTCCTAATCTGGTAACTACACATATTCTTTTTCATACTAGAAATGTTTATTTGCAGTTTGCAGTTGTTTTTATTAAAACTAGTTACTGCTGAATAGAAATGGCATTAAATCAAAAATGCAAATAGAATTTCTTGATAATAGAATACTTTTCCTGTTTCAAATTAGGTAGCTTTCTGATTTCTATTGGATTTTTAGGAGTAACCTGTTAAGGTTAAAATAATACATGTTGAAATATTTTAATAAATCATTAACTTGTATTTTCTCTAATATTATTATAGATCTCACTTATATTTGGGCAGTGGTGATTAAACAGGAAAAATACAGACTACTCGTATAAAATTCTGCCCTTCTCTAGAGATAGAGGAGCCAAAGGACTACGTCCAAGAGCAAATATTTTTGGAATAAATACAGCTCTAGGATATTTTTGGCTTAACAGCTGCTTGCTAGGCTAGTCTCTTTTCTGTGTGTCTTCTGGCACAAGATAATATGGGTGATGTTTTATAGCACTGCAGCTTTGGCCCAAATTATTTCTTGGTAGACGTGCATTCTGCTCTATAACTGTCGTTGCAAATATCCACAATGACATTTTCCTGAAAGCACTGAATAACTCTTAACACTTAGTAGGAAGTTCCAAAAAAAAGTGCAATAAATTTGTCTATGCTCTCTGTTCCTCTGCTCTGATTTGTAATACCTTCCTGAAAAGCTTTTGACTCAGTCAGGAATGGTCGTCATTTTATGCCTCAACTTTTTATTTCAGTTTTGTGATATTTTAAGACATATATTTTACTGTATACATGGTTCATACAAAAATTTGTATACCTAGTTACATCTGTAAAGGGTTGTAATATATAGTGCCTGGCAGAAAGTAAGAGCATGAGAAGTTGGACACCTGACCCAGCTACTCATTTAGAAGTGGGGGAGGGAGATCATGCTTTTGGGCAGGTAGGTGGGAGAGAGTTCTCTCATTCTCAAGAGACAAAACATTCTTGATTAGCATTAACAATCACATGGAAAATAGGGTAATCTTTGAAGACTTCCAGGTAAATAGAGAAGAAAATGTTAAGGGAATCAGATTGTTAGGTTCCCGGGTAGGAGCCTAGAAAGGTGTAAGAAGAAATACACAAGTGCAAGATCTCTTTTAACTCCGTATCTATATTACATGGAATACAGTGTAGGTCCTGCTAGCCTAAGCCTCACAAAGGTTGGAAAGGAAGCCCGTTAAAAGTTTCTCAAATAAGTCGCAAAACAATGTGTGGCACCAGGTCTGTGCAAGTAAATTAATTTAGCTGCCAGTGAAGTGTTTGGAGAGTAATCGTTTTTGTATGAGCATGTGTGCGAACATATTGCATTAATCAAATTTTAAAGGAAAATATTTCTACTGGTTTTAAAGCTTTGTTTGCAAGCTGATGTCCTGAATATGTTGATATAGATAAAGTAAAAAATAAGACATGTCCTAGAGGCGTTGGGCTTACTGTCTCGGCTAACACAGAGATGGTGCAGTTTTAATGTTTCCAGAAGTTGCTAGACAGTATTATTAGAACTATTTGCCTTGAGAGGTACACAGCCTAAATCTGTTTTAGGAATAGAATCATACTTTGAGCAATACTTGCAGTGCACTCTTTAGGGACTATGATAATGTCCTACTGCATCTCTGTTGACTGTTAAGGTAACGATGCACTGTAGTAAAAAGTTTGCCCCAAATGCCTGTTAGCAACACAGCAAAATGGAATAAGTAATGGTAGCCCATGATGTCATTTCTAAATTGTCTAAGTCTAACTGGCATAAGTGAAAATAACAGTATGGTTAGACATCCAGGGCTCTGGAAAGGTGGTGCTTTGGCTGCTATTCGTACTAAAGCCACTGATTCTGCATCTTTCACACGTATCGAGGCTACGTACGTTAAAATGGTATGGGTGCGTAAGTGCAATTTACAATCACACTTTTATTTGGGAATGCAAATTTACCTTATACTGGTGGTAAGTAGTGCCAGTATTATCTGTAGAGGAAGTAAAAAATACTCTTTCTGAAATTAGTATTTTGTGCACATATAACTCTTCTATCTTGGACTCAATTCTACAGATGCCTGACTGTGTCCCTAGAGTCATTACATGTGTGCTGGTTTGCATAATCAAATTGAGTGACCAGGAGACTGTAATGCCTTTTTATGAGATACAATAAACATCAAATCTAGCACTGATCAAATAAGGAAAACAGTAATAAAAGTTAAAATAAATGCCTACAGTTTAGCTCAGCAGTGCATTGAACAACTGCATTGTCCTAACTTTCTTGGTCAGCTTCATCTCTGTAGTGACAGGCCAAGAAAAAAATTCCCTCTCAAATTAGCAGAATTTGGGTATGTCATGAGTTGGAATCCTGGGGGTTTGCTCTAGCTGGATCTTCTGGCATTTGTATACTAGTAAAAATATAGTTGTTGTTCTTGTTTCATTATGTTTCTGATCCCCTCCATCCCTGTAGCAAGGTATTATTCCTAGTCCTGTGTTCCACCATGTCTCGACTCTACTAATCTTCAGCACAGACGGACTCTCTTTATAAATCTCATGACTGTGCTTGTGCATGCTAACGCTTCCCTCTGGTAGCAGATGCAGATTCTGATTCTCTCCCTCTGTATATATGCCCACCCTAACAGGATTAATTGAAAATGAGAACTAGATAATATTGGATAAAACTAATCAATTAATGCTACCTTAAGGGGTTATATTATAATTCTCTCTACTGACTGGATTGTGTAGAAGATGGCAGATGCCTACTTGAAGTTGAGATTAGGGTTTTTTGCCTATATCAGAATATCAGAAAATATCAGAAAAGGAACTGTTGCAAATAAAATCTGGGGAAACTGGTTTAGACCTTAGCACAGACACCACACAGATGGGTGCCTGATACTTAGCTACAGCCCTGGTACTCATTTATTTTAAGTGGCTTTGCTGTTGGCATCAATGCCAACATTAACATATCTTTATTTTCGCCCCATTCAGGTATGTGGGAATCCCTTATCTGATCTCTGCCAGGTGGACAAACTGGTGCCTGAGCTGTAGAATTGGCTGAATAATACGGTACTGAACAGTACAATAGTGTAACGTGGGTCAGCTTCTTGGCTACTTGCCGTTTGGACGTCTGCTTGAGAAATGAGTCTTAGCAGGACTGGAAATAATCTGTTTTCCAAAGGCCACTTGTGTTTTTGTTTTGGATTTTTTTTTTCTTTTTAAATACTTCATGTCTGTCCTGAGATGATTCTCTTAAACTCCTCCAGCAACTGTCTCTCCTCTGCCAAATAAGTCACTTGCTATCCTGAGTATGTTGAGAAGTAACCAACATCTGTTACATGGGCCTAGTAGCTGTTTGCCCCATGATTTCTGCATTGTACAGCTTTATATAGATTCCCCCTCTCCCATTTCATATATACTGTGGTTTGCTTTACAGGTTAAATTAAAAAAATCTGCTTGCGGCTTATTTGTGGATTACTGACCCTGTCCAGGATACTAGTCATTAATTTTAAGTTATGAATCTGGGTTTACTGACTATGTCTAGGAAAGCTACTGGTACAGAATGCCATTCCATATTTACTGCAGACACCTAGCCTGCCTGCTGGGTGTGCTATAGAAAAGGGCAGAGCTGAATTACTTTTGTTCCTTTTTCTGTCATACCCTGCAGTCTTTGTAGAGGATGGTGGAGGGAGAGTTCTTGCCCAACACAGTGCTTGAGCTATTGTTGCAAATATAAAACCAAGGCATAAATAATTAGCAGAGGGAGGAATACTACTTTCAGAAAACAGAGCAAAGTAGCAACCTCCCTTCCCACTGAAACCAGCTGAGCTGAAGCGAGTTTAGACTGGTGTTTTGCCATGCTTTGCGGGGCAGGGAGGAACTCGCATCTAAATATTAGACTTCTGGGCTCAACTCTATTCGAAGCTCTATGGTTTTGAAGAGCTTTTTCTAAATCTTAGTGCAGTCAATGGAAAGACCTAATTGTTTCCTCAGGGCAATAGCTGGTTTAAGTTGAGGCATCCATCACGTGCTCAGAGGACTGCCGTTGATGGCCGTGACTTTTCTTGCTCAGAGATAAAAGAAAGAGGTGAGCTCTAATCCTTCATCACATAGTTTCTCTTTTCTGCAGTCTCACAAGCAATAAAAGTGGCTGCTAAGGGTTTAGTTAGGCCGTTATACATAACTTACCTGTTCCTGGGATGAGAGCTTACTGTCTGCTCGCTATTTATTCTTGGTACGTCTCCAGCGAGCCCTTAGCAAGTGTCCCGGGAATTGTGGCCCTTTTGAATCTGCACCATACTGGGCTGATGCGGGGGCAAGCAGCAGATGTGGCTACCTTGAGCTGAACTCTTCCTGGAAAAAACAAAACATCGTACATCTTCTAGCAGAAGTTTCATCAGAAAATGTAAAAACTGAATAGTCTGAATGTTTATTGCAAAATATGCTAACATAGTACTCTGGATTTTGTGTGCGTGTTTGAGGAATAGTGTATGTCAGTATTAGGCTGTGTTTTGAAACACAGCATGATTTTATACCAATGTTAAAACCAGTGAATGGACAATGAACAGATTTTTCTTCAAGTAGCAACCTTTAAAGGAAAAGAACCTATTATCTTGAGTAGCAGGGTAGCCTGTACTCTGTATTCATTTAGACTGTTAAGAGAGCCTAGAATATGAGTTAGTAGAAGAAATGGATAATTTGTCATTTTGTCTTGTACCTTTACTTGTTTTAATGCCCTGAGAAGGGAAACAAGGTGAAATGCAGGAAGAGTGATGCTAGCAGCCTGCAAGGGAGAGAGGAGTTTAGGGCAAACAGCCAGCAAACCGATTGAAAATTAATATACAGAGTTCAGAGTAGTCCATCTTGATAACGAACGTTCAATGTTCCCGAATCTGGGGACAGGTGTGGATAAAGAAATATGTCATCAATACATTGGTCTGTTACTAGGGAAATACTTGTTGCTCTTGAGAGTGGCTGCTGCGTTCCACCAAAGGCATCTGATGGGAGAAGACACGTCTGTTGAGGCCTGTGGCGAGGGTCTACTTTAGGGTTTGTTGCAGTCTGGATTTAGATACTCATGGCCTTTGCAACTGCATACCATCAAATATTATGAGATGAATCAACTCAGGAGGCAGTATTCTGACCTCCTTTATGTTCTGTGAATAAGTGTTGCTTTGATTTTTGGATATCTCAAACGTGATCACATTCTAAACTGCTAATTTGTTTTCGTGAAGAGGTTTTTAAAATCCTGGATTGATGGGTGATCCTTTCTATGTTGTCTCCACTATCTGCACCTATCTGCTATCTGTGAATGAGTGTTTATTGATAAAACAACTTACAGACCAGACCTTTAGAGCTGGGTGAGTCAGTCGTTCTGTACAACTTTATAGTTAATCTGTTGTGTTTGTTTTTTTCTCTTTATTGTGGCCTGGCTGTACAGCTTGAGTGCCTGGCTGTACAGAGAAGTCTGCGTTGTCAGCTCCATACCAGGAAATGCATTTGCATAATTAGCTGGGCTTCAGAACAATCAATCTTTCACAGCAAAAAAATGTTTTGTTTTACACACACACAAAAAAAAAACATTGTCAACACTACTGCAGCAAAACAACTGTTACTCTGTTCTCAGAAGTGTCCTGAGTGTAACGTTTGTGTAACTGACCCTCACAACTCGGCGAGTGCAGAAGCCCACATGAAACCACAGGATATTAGAGCATGCTCCTTGGCAGGGATTGAGTGCCTCATGTTGTATTGTTTATATTAGGAGCTATTGTTTCTGAAGTGTGCGTATTCCAGTTGGGAGAGGTACAGGTTTTCCTTTCTCGCTACTAAAGCTGCGTTAGCCTCTCTTCAGATATTCTTGTTTGATTCCCTTATTTTGCCCTAGGTATCTTTCAACAGGTAATACAGGAGACAAAAGAAAAGATTAATAGTCAGGAAACTTCAGAATTTCTGTGAAGTTCTTGCTTCTGCATACTGTTATCTTGGTTGGTTTTATGTTTTGATACAGAATACTTAGAGTAAATTAACCCAACAGCTTGTATGGAAGATTCTTTAGCCTGCTGTCTCCCAAGAGTTGGCTGCACATGTTGGAGTTTGCAGTCAGGACACTGATAGTGTTTAAAGTATTCAGCTGGAGGATGCCAGGACTAATAGAATCCAGCTGTTGGGTTTAATGGCTTTTAAATTCAAAATTGGATTAAAAAAATTGTAGAATTTATCTGCTGTTTATTGACTGTTATTTAGGAAGAAAGCTGAACTGTTTCAATCTCTGACTTCTGCTGATGCAGAATTTTTTGTGATGTTTCTGTTTCAACATTATGACTTTAATATCTTTGGACAATAACAGAAAAGGAAGGTTTTTTGAACAGACAGGCCATGATAGTAAGACTTGCATCCAGAGTCACTTTAGGCTTTAAAATGAGTCTGCATTTGAACCAAGGCTAATGATTTGGCTTTGCATTACTCCTGTGAGATTTCAGACTCAAGTAAGGGTATTGTCCAATTTTCACATCTGAAATATATCAGAAAAGTATGTCTCTTCAGCCTTTTAAGTGAACTGCAACAATAACTTGGATTATGAATTTTGGATTTTAATTTTTCCTGCCATTGTTCAATTTTAAATGTGTTATGGTCTAGTTTGAGACTTTTTTTCCGAACAAATGGGTATAGACAAAGACACTTTGATTACTTTGCTTTTTTGCATTGTTGTTGGTAATTTATACTAACAAGGAAAAGGAAGAGAGCGAGCTTATGTTATCTTATGTTATTCCTCCTTTATTGTGCTTCTGGCTAATTTCCTAAATTCTCTGCTCGAAGCACTGTATCGTGTTTGCGGCAAGGAGGATGGGATGGGTACAGATAGCTGCATTTTCAAAGCACTGACCATTAATGTCTCTCATCCCTTTGTTAATACACGCAGGTGACAAAAGAACTTAAATGAAGGGATTCTTGCGGGGCATAAGGAGAAGTTTTCCTTCTTAAAAATGGTTCCTTGTGACTCAGTTGTTAATAATGAATTTTCCTTATTCCTCAGCTTCCATTTGAAATGGAAATCTATTACATCCAGCGTGTGATGCTCTACGTTGTGCCCATCTGTCTGCTGCGGAAAGGAGGTAGGTTGGCACTTTGCCCTTTGTATATTGAATTGGTCCCTTCCAGTGGAACAAGATGTGCCTAACGGTTACCACAGATTTTTGCTCTTTTTCTTAGAATATGTATTACTCTTACTTGTTGTTACTTAACAGTTCCTGGTGGTATGTTGGAGTTCCATCCTGGGTAACAGTGTCAGGCACTGAATTAGGGGCATGAAAAGATGGTCTTTCACCCAAAGGGTTATGTTGTTTTCAAGACTTTTGCCTGCTTGGATGTTTCTCGGGAAGTACTGCACCTTAAACTGAGCTGAAAAGATCTCTTTTTATCATTAGATCCCAGGTAAATATTAATCAGTTAGTTAGATAATTTCTTGGAATTCTGAAGCTGTAATGAATTGTAGTGGCACTCATTAGTAAAACAGGCTAGCTTGCTTGCTACCTTCTCAAACAGTATTACTATCTTGCATCCATTTTACTGTAATATTGCAGTAAGTCTGGGAATCCTAAATCATTGCACTGACTGGGGTTTTTCTAATCGTCACCCCTTAGAAGGTAGTGTAGTATGTATTCATCTGGTGTGATGCTCTGTCCCCCTCTAGCGTCGATGTGCCCTCAGCCGCATTATCTAGCAGAGCTGCATTGTTTCATGTAGGAAATAGAAGCTCGTAATATATAGTCCAGATGTTCAGAAGCTTCAACTGACAACCTAGGGGTGTGATGCCAAGCAGTGGGATGTAATTTAGCAAACGCTCAGAACAAACTTAGCCTGTTTCATTCTCGTGAATCTCTTGTATTTTACAGCAGCAGCCACTTACAATCCTTTGCGCTTACTACGCTATGTTTGTAACCCTCTTTTTGTTCTTGACTATTGAGTGAAGCTAAGTGTAAATGATCCAAAGAAAAAGTGAAGTACAGTAATTCAGAGATCGTTCTGTTTGTCTCTTATTAGTGAAATATGCCAGCCACATTTCGTTTTGATGCAACTTTGATAGCACCGCTTGCCAGAATTTAAAAGATATAGTAAAACAGAAGTTGTATAAACTCCTAATCATTACAGAAGGCAGAGAGGAAACAATAGTGTTTACAGCCATGCAGTGCATTGTAGGCAATGACAAATCAAACTCTTGTAATATTACCATATCACTTCTTTTGATGTCCTTGAAGTTCCCAAATAATGTATCATGTTGAGATATATATTTGCTTTGCTTTTACATTCGTCATTGGATGTTACCTGTGATCTTCCTTTGAATTTCAAAGTAAATGCTCTCCTGTTTTTTCTGTGCCTTTTATCTGGAGCTGATGGGACTGTATCTGTAGTTTGAAGGGCTTTGTGGTGTGCATTGTCTCCATCCTTTGCAGCCTAATGTGGTGGTCTAAATTTTTGCCCTTTATTAATTCCCAGGTATTTGCTGCCACCTAATGTTGACATGATAGTACTGAAATTTCAGACCCAAACTTTATTGGCTAAATGTATCAATTGGGATTGCCCTAGGCTATGTAACTAACTTTTCAATTTCTTACGCAGTTGGCTCCTAGTCACCTGACTGGCTGTAATACCTCATTAGCAAAACACACGTGAACTCTTGCAGTAAGTTATGGCTGATGCCACAGGTGACTAGATCTATGATTGCTGATGGAAAAACTACTCAGCTTAAAAATATTTGTTAATATTTTGTCATTTCAATAGCACCTCTGTTTAAAAGCACTTTGAGTAGATGATACCCTTTATCATATCTTGTGCAGCCTGCTCTATGAACATTGATCAGCTCTATATTTATTGATAGCAGCTCTATTCCTATATTTATGATAGAAAGTTCCATCAGTGAATCTAGAGATAATAATCTGGAGAAGTTACTGAAGTGTAGTAAAAATGGAAAAATGAAAAGGAATGGATAGGATGTGAAGAAGTATGCTACTTCAGTTTTACTGGAAGCCTATCGATATTACTGATTCCCTTAATAGGATCTCTATCACAATATTAATATTTCTCTCAAGTGAGTTGAGCAAAACACCTGAAGCAGAGATGGCTTGAGGCTTACTCTAGACAGAACTGCATGACTGAGTCTGTTGACATGCTAATCAAGTATCATCCTAATCATGCACACAGACTCAATTATGTGTTGAAGTGTTTCCTTTTGGACAGGAAACTGGGTGACAGTGAGGACGATAAATCCTTTTTTTCTCTTTCTTTTTGAATTCCCCATTATTCATTATAGTGGTGAAGACAGGACATGTTGCACTGGCAGAATCACCTTTGGTGTTCCCTCTCATCAGTTTGGGGGTTCCACCATGCTTAGGATCAAACTGCTGTACTAGAGACATGATCAGTGCTCAGGCTTCAGTGTTGCACAGTAAACTGACTGAGAGCTCAGTGCTCAAGGATATATTCCCCCATGGGAATAAAGATTTCTTCCCCTCTTCCTCTGTCTCCCTCCCCTTTGTACTGGCTGAATACAAATTTCCTTTCTTCCCCTTCTAACATGTTTCCTTTCCAAACGTGCATATGCATGTATGCATGCACATACCACTGAGACAAAACAAATGCACATGTACTGTGGTTCAGATCTTTCTCAACTGCACTACAAGGCTCTCAGGTGAAATAGATGGCGTGCAGATGTAACAGGTCAGCACAGAAGATTTTAACTCAATGCAGTTCCTACGTGAAGTAGGCCTGTAGTTGGCTGCTTTCCTGTTGGATGAATCTCACCTTGTATCACCTGTGAAGCTTGTCAAAAATTATACTCTAGAGCTGGGCAGGAAGCAGCATTCCTGAAAAAGCTCTAATCAGACTGCCCAGCTATAGGATAGATATAGAATTTTGGATATGGTCACTGTGTTTTGTTTTTTTTAATCCCCCTCAGGGAATGAGACCCTCTCTTCCCTTTCAAAAAAGTATGGATGCTTTTGTAGCTCCTGGACTGTATTACTGTGTGATCAGATGAGCGCTAGGATTGGCAAAAGGGAGGCACAATGAGTGAATTGCCAGGGTGGGGAGAAAAAGACAGGAGCCAGTGCAGCACTGATTTAGACCATGGAACCACCCCTTCACTGAAAACTCCTCAAACCACTTTCATCTGCAGTCACAACTAAGTTGGTCTTACGAAGCATACAAGTATGCTCAGATAAGTACACTGTATTTTGCTACTGGGATAGAGATTGCTGGAAGAAGGCTTAGGCAGCTGGGGAATTGTAATGTCTCAAACTGCCACCACTGTTTCAGGAGTGCGTTAACCTGACCTCCAGAGATCAAGGTACTAGAGACCTCCAGTGGTGTTCAGGAAAACTTTATTTTGCCTGCCATACACTTTCAACATAATGGAAAAAAAAATCTGGCTTACATTGCATCAACCTCAGAGGTCTAACCAGTTCTTGACTGTCTTGGTCCTTAAGCTAGTAAATCTATCAGTGGTCAGATTTTTGGATGGATTTGACAAGATCACATGTGCACTTGATTTCACAGCTTCAAATTATATTGAAATTTAATCAAAATGGCATTGTTATTTCCTAAGTGCTGTGAGCAAATGGTATCACTCCACAGGGGTATGGCCTAAGAGTTAATATGTGGCTACTCCTCAGCGGTAGAGTTCAGGTGATAATCTTTCTTACGGTTTGAGATCTCCAGCATAATTTAATGGAACAGAAAAGCATACTGGTGTTGGTTTTGGGGTTTTTTTTTCCCCCCTTTTTTCCCCCTTTTTTGGAGGGGGGCACTTTAAGGAGCAATCTGATGTATGAACAGATGTACCTGAAGGTCCAGGAATATCCTTTATGCTTAATCAGAGGCCTTTGTATCAGTGTCACTGCAGTGTCACACAGTGTCATCGTATGGTTCAGACATCTTAGACTGCAGGGGGAGCTAGGTCTCCAGCATCTTCTTTGTTAAAATGATGCTGATGCCAATTGATGCTGAACAAAGGATTGCCAGCTAAACACTTTTGATTACTATGGTAATTTGAAAATTACCATTTTAGGTCTCTGAAGCATTGCAACCCAAAATATTACTAATTTATAAATTTGTTGTCCCTTTCCTAGGTCACAGAAGTGAATCTGAACAACATGTTGTGCCCAGCCATTGCAGAGAAGAGAAGCCCTGGTATCGAATCTGGGCATCTGGACATCAGACTGTCATGACTATGACTCATGGGAAACTTGTAATCCTACTGTTCTACAGTGCTGTCCCCATCTTCAAATGTAGCATGGACTTGTTTGGATTCCCCACTAAGAAAACAGACTGAAATTTCTCCTCGGGGAACAGTACATACAGGAAGCAGAGACACCTAAACTCATACTGGAAAAGAAAGAGGAGGGATGAGAGGACTGTGTGTTTATACTTCTTCCCACAGTTTATTGCCTCAAAAACACCTCTGTAATCAAGTGAGTGTTTTTGCTTTTAACTGCTGTTTCTCACTGTTAATTGCCAATGGCAAAATTAGTGGCCTTATTCTGGAAATGGTTCGTGTTTTATACATTTTGTGTAGATTACAGTAGAATCTTGCGAAGCCACCCTTTAAAATTAAGCCCAGGATCTGTCCACATTCCAGCAAAGAGAGTGTCAGTGCTACCTCATTTTATGACTTTTTTTTTTTCCTACTAAATATCAGTACACTTACATCCCAGGATAGGAAATAAAGCTGAATTATAACTCACCACTGGTAAGAACAGAGCGTATCTTGAAGTGCATCATCCTGGCTAACTCTCAGTGCTTGAATGTTGTTAAAATGGGTGTGCAAAATTCACAATTCAAATGCAGGCTGTCCACACTGTGGAGAGAGTAAACTGATTTGGTTGTATTTTGGACAGGGGAAAAAAATAAATCTCCACTTGCAACCAAAAGAAGAGTACTTTTCAACTACATTATGCTTCTATGGAAATACAAAAGAAGTATTAGTTTCTGTTAAATTCCATAAAGATTTTCACCAGCCTATTTTTTGAGAAGTTTAAATAAATAATTAGTAAGGACACTAGAACTAGCACAAGACTTCATGGGGGAAAAAGTCAGTTTAAAATAAATTTAGTCTCTCTTCGATGTTGATCTTTAGATTTTAAAGCCACACTTCCATTTCCTAGATAACAAAATTGACTATTTGACTTGTTCAAGGTCACGTGAATTCTTGTTGCAGAAGCAGATGATGAACCCAAATCTCCTGAATCCATATTAAGTCCTTCCTAACAGTGCTACTGAAATAATAAAGTTTAAACTGAAATATCCATTACCATGCTATTTCAACCCAAGAGCAAATATATAGCCTACTTGGATGACCCTGATCTGGAATGGTCTCAACTGTCTGGGGCATGAGCATTTCTGCGAATGAGATTAGTGCCAGACTGGCAGTTGGATTAAATTTTTTGAATGTGCTTAACATATAAGAACTGCCTGTGCTCCTTAGTGATAGAGAAATAGTGAAGCTCACCGCTACATATTGAAATTGATTTCCCATGTGAGCAGCAAATAGCTTGTGACAAACCCACCACAGGCCATTCAAACAACCACTCAGCTGGATCTCAATTTTCCTTTTTGTATGCCATTGTTAACAGACTGCGCTAAAGAAAGTAGTTCACACTGGTCTGTTAAACAGTCATCTGTTGAATAGCAGTACTGCAGAGTTATAAAATCTATAGTGATTATTTGTCTAATGAGAAATGCTCACAAAATATCCCAGGTATGAATTTAAAATTAGTATCCCAAACCACATGTGGGAATCCAGCTCCCTCTGAAATGTTTCTGTGCGGAGGTCATTGTTTCCTTTTTGTCCCTTGATGTCTGGATAATGACACTACTGAATATCATACTGTTGTTTTCAGGATTGTGAAGTCTAGCAAGTGAGGGGAATTTTCTATTATTTGGTGAGGTCAGTGTGGAGTGTGAGAGTCATTATATATATATTATATATTTTTATATATATATATATATATATATATATATATATATATATATATATATATATATGTAAATTTTGCAAGGAAAAAAAAGAGGATGTTGTAGTGCAAGATTCTTAGCTGGAAGAACCTGAACAGCTCTCCTAAGTGTCTGCTGAAACACAATTCTCTGGCTAGATTGTTTGAGCTGAATACGAGAAACATGGGTTCAAAGCCAAACTATGCCATTGCTCTGCTTTGTAATCTTGGGCAGTTTACTTAATCTCTTAAAGACTGCGTTCTTCCTCCAGTCCTGTTTCATAGCTAGGATCACTTGTCTATTTTAGTGTTTTACATGTTGCCTAGTGAAACAATGTAGGCCTCTAAGTTGTCCCCCAGATATCAAGGTCTCTGAATTCTAGCTTTTCTGAATGTTCATCTCTTTAGTCTAGTGCCATCTGTTCTCAGGCTTTATACAATACTTCTGAAATAACATAAGTAAATGTCAACCGGGTGAGTTCAGGTGAATACAAATATGGTATAGCACTACTCTACCAGTTCCTGGGAGCTGTTTTAGAGAGCTTAACTTATTTAAATATTATTTTGTGTATTGCATCTAGGTTAAAAATGCACTTAAAATTGCAAAGACAACAGTGAAAAACGTTGCAAGTCAAATGACATTTTCTTTACAGCTAGGGAGGCAGCACAAAAAGTTTATGTATAGCTTGACCAGGTCACTTAAAGTTGGTACTTTGGTAATAGAGCTGTGGTCACTTAAACTCTGACACCAAGGCTACTTGCTTCCTCTCTTCCTATCTATAATGAAAAACCATATGCAAGGTGGTGTCATGTATCTGCCATCTTACTGATGTTTTCAGGTAGTGGAGTTTAACTAATACCATTGCTATTTAAGTGAAGCTTTCTGTACTGGTTTGTAAATAGGATACCCCTCAGTTCTTAGAGCATACTTGCTAAGTATGTTAGAAAGTATTAGACTAGTCTGAATTTTCTCCCTTTAACTATAGAGGACTCCATTATTCGTATCAACTTCACTTTTAAGTTTGGATTTTGCTTGTAGTTCAGACGCTTCCTCTGATCTTCATCCAGCCACTGGAAAAGAAATCCTATAAGCTGTCTTACGCTTTCACAGAAGCTCATATTTGTCATGGTTGCATCAAGCCACAGTTTGCTTACTAAAGCATGGTGTGCAATTGTATTTTGGGTAAAATTACAACAATGTTGTTGCTTATTAAAGTCACAGTGAGAGTGACATACGGGGTGCATATGCGCTGCTGTCATTCAAGTATACAACCAACTTCTTGCTCTCTGTTGACTAGGAACAGAGCCGCTATGTTATTTTCAGTGGATAAGGGATAGCTCTACTGCTTTAGAATGCAAAGTGTAGGTAGTTTTGGGAAGAATATTGTAACTTTCAGAAATTTCCATTTAAATTACATTGATTTTACTGTAGCTACCTGGCATGACAGCCAAAATTATAGAAAAATAAATGCAGAAAAGAATTGTAAAAGGGCAATAAGGATTGAGAAAGCAGTCCTCTGGTGATTTAAAAACAGAGAGCATGCATGACTAAATGGTGGTGTGGTGAAGCAGGTAAAAGGAGTTATTTTGCCTTTATCTTCATAAGATACTGTACATGGGCATACTCATACCAGCTTTAGTCTAGTGAGTACTGTCATAGCTACCTACACATGTACATAGTTATTCTCAGTCCCAATAGGCTTGTACAGCCTATGCTGAAGTCTATTGAATCTTTATGGTTATTGCTGAATGTGCTAGCTAGTGAAGGGTAATATCAGTATAGCCTGTCTCTGCTATAAGGCATCCTTTGAGTAATGAATATAACTGTCAACATTTGATAATATCTAACAGGGCAGAGAGCAGGCAAAGGCAGATAAAAATGACAGTATTTTTTTTTTTACAATTGTCTGAAAGTATACAACTTTTTACAGAGCCTGAGCACCATGACAGTGTGCATTTGTGTGTGTGTGTGTCCCCCTAGGTTATTAAAGTCATAAGGAAAGCAATATTTTTCCCCATATCTTATTAACATGTCTGCTAGTAAGACTTTGACAACTCTGTAAACTGTTTCTGTTCTCGCCATATGTTTGAATACTTAATTCTAAAAATAGCCTTGCATCTAAGGGTACTTTTATTAGAGTATTATTACTTCTTTGGTGAACTCTACATCATGTGACATTGTGTTTTTTCACTAAATTGCCAAAACTCGTTTTCAGGAGGAGAGCCCTGAAATACTGAGGCATCTGTGGTGTCTACTGAATATAAAATTAATTGCTTATACTGTATATTTGAGAGTATCTCCACAGCAATTTTCACTTAAGAGCACGGTCTGTCACTAATGGATTGACTACTTTATAAAGGTTTTCTGTTTCTATGCACTATCAGTGCAAATTACTTGAATAGATGTCAACCAACGATGAAATAGGAGGAAATGGCCATCAAGCTACACTCTAATGCAGCACTGTGCAGTAATTGCCACTGCCTGGGTTAGTTCTGTACATGCTAAAGTCATAGCTCCCATAACAAGCAGGTGTTTGAGTACAAAAATAACCTGATTTCGAAGACTCCATTGTATGCTGTTACAGTATTTTAGATACATTTAGTACTTCTGTGTTAGAAGGAAAAATTAGGTAAATGAGGTAAAAATCACTGGTGTTGGTGGAAAATAGGCAAGCTTACTGAGCTAATATATTGTACATTTTAATGTTGGAGCAGAAGGAGGGAAGAAACTGATCCGGATGCTGCAGGTAAGAAATAAGGCTGTCAAATATTAATTACTATAACAGGAGTCTCTAGGTTATCAGCTAAAACCAGATACCCCAACATCTAGAGGAGAAAAGAGGATTTTCCATGAGTGTTTGGACACAGTAATTCAGCTGAATACTAATGTATTCCTTTCTTTTCAAGGTGTCTACACTCCAGAACCACTCTCCAGTTTCTGGTGGGCTCTTCTGTCTACTGGGCTTATGTTTGTATACCATTTTAGCATCTTGCAGATTCTGGGATTGGTAAGTAAATGTGTGTTAATAAACAGATAGTTTGCAAGTACATTCAAAATAAAAACACTGACTAGTTTTTCAAAGTGTCCAGATTCACAT
>NW_026991329.1:0-20131 GCF_036370855.1 Dromaius novaehollandiae
GAGCACACTGTAGGGTGTCTAAGGGGCCTGCGGGGCCAGAAGAGAGCTGGGATCTGGACTCTGTGGAAAAGAGCACCCCTCTAGTGCACTCTGGACCCCTCTGTTCCACAGAATTTGGCCACCCAGCACTCTTCTGTGCCCCCAGACCCCTTAGACACCCTCTAGTCTCCTCGCAACCCCTCCAGATTTCTCCCTTCTTCCCCAGAGCCATTTCTGGACCATGTAGACACCTTAGCACCCCCTCTAGTGCTCTCTGGACCCCTCTTTTCCACAGAATTGGGCCCCCAGCTCTCTTATGGCCCCCTAGACCACTTAGACACCCTCTAGTCTCCTCAGAAGGCCTCCAGATTGCTCCCTTCTTTCCCAGAGACATTTCTTAACCATGTAGACACCTTAGCACCCCTCTAGTGCGCTCTGGACCCCTAAGGTGTCTACATGGTCCAGAAATGCCTCTGGGGAAGAAGGGAGAAATCTGGAGGGGTTCTGAGGAGACTAGAGGGTGTCTAAGGGGCCTGGGGGGCCACAAGAGGGGTGGGGGGCCCCACTCTGTGGAAAAGAGGGGTCCAGAGCACACTAGAGGGATGTTAAGGTGTCTACACTGTCAAGAAATGCCTCTGTGGAAGAAGGGAGAAATCTGGAGGGGTTGCCAGGAGACTAGAGGGTGTCTAACGGGTCTGGGGGGCCAAAAGATATCTGGGGGGGCCAATTCTGTGGAAAAGAGGAGTCCAAAGCGCACTAGAGGGGTGCTAAGGCATCTACATGGTCCAGAAATGGCTCTGGGGAAGAAAGGAAAAATCTGGAGGGGTTGCGAGGAGACTAGAGGGTGTCTAAGGAGACTGGGGGCCAAAAGAGAGGTGGGGGCCCCATTCTGTGGATAAGAAGGGTCCAGAGTGCACTAGAGGGGTGCTAAGGTGTCTACACTGTCAAGAAATGCCTCTGGGCAAGAAGGAAGAAATCTAGAGGGGTGCCAAGAAGACTAGAGGGTGTCTAAGGGGTCTGGAGGTCCTAAAGATATCTGGGGAGGCCAATTCTTTGGAAAAAAGGGGTCCAGAGCGCACTAGAGGAGTACTAAGGGGTCTACACTGTCAAGAAATGCCTCTGGGCAAGAAGGAAGAAATCTAGAGGGGTGCCAAGGAGACTAGAGGGTGTCTAAGGGGCCTGGAGGTCCCAAAGATACCTGGGGGGCCCCATTCTCTGGAAAAGGGGGGTCCAGAGTGCACTAGAGGGGTGCTAAGGCATCTACATGGTCCAGAAATGCCTCTGGAGAAGAAGGGAGAAATCTGGAGGGCTTGCGAGGAGACTAGAGGGTGTCTAAGGGGCCTGGGGGGCCAGAAGAGAGCTGGGGGGCCCCATTCTGTGGAAAAGAGGGGTCCAGAGCGCACTTGAGGGGTGCTAAAGCATCTACACGGCATAGAACTGGCAAACGTGCTAAGATGTCTACACTGTCAAGAAACGCCTCTGGGTAAGAAGGGAGAAATCAAGAGGGGTTGCGAGGAGAGTAGAGGCTGTTTAAGGGGTCTGGGGCCTCAAGAGAGCTGGGGGGGCACATTCTGGGGAAAGAGGGGTCCGGAGCGCACTACAGGGGTGCTAAGGTGTCTACATGGTCCATAAATGGCTCGGGGGAAGAAGTGAGAAATCTGGAGGGGTTGCGAAAAGACTAGAGGCTGTCTAAGGGCTCTGGGGGGCCAGAAGATATCTGGGGGGCACAATTCTGTGGAAAAGAGGGGTCCAGAGCGCACTAGAGGGGTGCTAAGGCGTCTACACTGTCAAGAAATGGCTCTGGGGAAGAAGGGAGCAATCTGGAGGGGTTGCGAGCACACTATAGGGTGTCTAAGGGTACTGGGGGGCCAGAAGAGAGCTGGGGGGGGCCACTCTGTGGAAAAGAGGGATCCAGAGCAAAGTAGAGAGGTGCTAAGGGGTCTACACTGTCCATAAATGCCTCTGGGGAAGAATGGAGAAATCTGGAGGGGTTGCGAGCACACTAAAGGCTGCCTAAAGGGGTTTGGGAGGCCAGAAGAGAGCTGGGGGGCCCCATTCTGTGGAAAAGAGGGGTCCATAGCGCACTAGAGGGGTGCTAAGGGGTCTACACTGTCAAGAAATGCCTCTGGGGAAGAAGGGAGAAATCTGGAGGGGTTGCGAGGAGACTAGAGGGTGTCTAAGGCGCCTGGGGGGCCCGAAGACAGCTCCAGGTCACAGCAAGCACCCCAGTAGGGGTGTTCTGAGCAGGCGAGGAGTTTTAAGGGGACTAGGTGGCCAAAAACCCAACTGTGGGGAACCAGGACAAAATATGAAAGGTTTCTGAGGAGACCAGCTGTTCTCTAGGAGGCCTGGGGTCCAGAGAACAGCTCTGGGGCCATACCAGCACCCCAGGAGGCATGCTCAGCAGAGCAGAGGGGTCCTAAGGGGCCTAAACAGCCAAAATAGGAGAACCGGCTAACAGGGAAGACCTCAGGAGGTGCTCTGAGGGGACAGGAGGGGATGGATTTTGAGCAGACTAGGGGACGCATAGAGGTATGTGAGGCACAACCAAGGAAGACAGAGGAGCCTTAAGGGGACTGGAAGGAAAGGGGAGCGGAAGGAAAGGGGATCTGATGGGATAGAGGGCACATGGAATGGTCATAGCGATAGGGCATAGAGAGGACTCTACAGTGCAGCCAATGGAAAAGAAGGGCCGTAGGGCATACTGAAAGGGCGCAATGAATGCATAGGGTTCTGGGGTACCCCCAAGGCAAACCAAGGCGTCCTGAGGGCAGCGTGTGGCACTCAGAGGGGTTCTGATGGGGCTAAAGGGCTAGGAGATGGACCCTAAGGGGCTCAGAGGGCAAAGAGAGGCATCCTGAGAGGACTAGAGGGAAAAGCAAAGGCGCCGAGACGCACCAATGGCAAACGGAGAGGTTTTGAGGAGACTAGAGGGAAAAGAGGGGGGACTTAATAGGACAAGAGGACAAACATAGGAGTCTTGATGCTACCAGAGGGCCTACAGACACCAAATGTCAGAATAACCTTGCAGGAACTAGAAAGAAGCAAAGAATTTTGAAGGGACAAGAGAACAAATGGAGTGCCTTGGAGCATACCTAAAAGCAAATGGATTGGTCCTGAGGGAACTAGGGAGCAAATGGGTGAGTCCTGGGGGGGACGCGGAGGAAAACTGAAGGTTCTGGGGCATTAGCTCACCTGCCATAATCTTCCTGTGTGGAGCCTGCTTCTTCCCTCTGAGAAGTTGGCCTTTGCTTTCATTGCACAGGCAGCTGTGAGCTGTTGCGTAGTCTCGGCAGACAAGTTGGGGATCGCTGCCCAGGCAGTCGTGACCTGTAACACTGCATGCTCAGAACAGTTCTCAGGAAGTCACGCGTACTCATAACCTGAAGAGCAAAAAGCAAATCTCTCTTGAGGTCAGTTTTTATTTCATCATAGGAGCAAGCTTTCCCTCTCTTCTGCACTGTACTGCCTCTAACAGCACACCTTCCTCATCACCATTTTCCCCTGCTCCTTTCACTCCTCTCAGTTGCCCCTGTGTCTTAGATCTCTAAAGCAGCTGTTTCTCATCCACAGGTACTTTCCTGTCCTGTTGCCGATTCACCCCCCGGCTGTCCTACAGCAAGCAGTTGAGACACCTTGGCCTAATTCTTAGCCGCACACGCCTTTTGATCTGGCAAGCAGCTCAGACAGAGCAGAGGGCAGCAAGAAAGGTGGATCTGAATGTAGTAGACTTGGGCACCGAGCAAGATGGAAGCAGCAGCAAGGCATCAAAGAGATGGCATCTTTGTAAAGAAAAGAGATATAGTTCCAGGCTACCGGGGATTCTCTGTACCTGTGGCCAGGGCGCCTTCCTCTGCAGGCTCTTTCCACACAGTTAAAGGTAGCTGAACGCAGTGCCCTTGGGAGGCAGTGACATGGTGTCCCCGGTACTGCTGTGGGGTGGCTGTTCCAGGGTCTCTCAGGCTGTTTTGGGGTCCTTGGACAGAGACAGTGCTGTTCACATTTCCTTGAGGACTTTCCCTTGTGCTGCACAGCAGGACAGCTCTGCACCGTGCCCTCCCAGCACTGCCACTCCTCATAGCTGCTGCCTAATTGGCCCCAATCTTGAGCAAAGCTACAACTACCAGGAGCCCGCAGCGCCCTCCTACTCTCCCTGCCCTCCCCATTTCCAAGAGGGACGGCCCCAGCCCCTGGGGGCAAGCCTGCATGGTCACACCAGAGATGGAAAATGCTTCCTGCCTTGTACCAGGGAAAACCAGGGAAATGCCACTGTCCCCAATGACCTATGGGGACTCCTGCGTGAGCGGCACATGTCCAGTAAGGAACAGACCCAGCGGGCCACTGCTGCAGGGCTGAGAAGGCACCGGCACCTGGAACTGCAGCTCCTGGCCTGCCACAGAGCATAACGTGGCCGGCTGGTGAGAACCCCGCTGGCAAAGGACTGCCCCTCCGGCCGCCTCGAGAGGCACAGCATGCTGTCCGAGCAGCCCAATGCGGGAAGACTACATCTCCCGGCATGCCGTTCAAACAAAAAAGGCCTCCCGGAAGCCCGGTGCCGGAAGACTACCGCTCCCGGCATGCCAGCTGCGCCCCCCCGCAGCGCTAGGTGAAGTTTAACCCTGTGGAGATTCCGTTCCTTTCCGTCCCGCCCCCGTTCCCTTTTCCTCCCTGTCTCCCCGGAATCCACCGCAGAGCCCCGAGCGCGACCCCGCGATCCCCAGCACCGGCCCGGGGCTCCCCCGACACCGCCGCGGCCGGCTACGGGTCAACTCCAACACTGCCCCTGCCTCCCCCCACGACCCTCCCTGCGCTTCCCCTGGGATCCCTCCTCCCCCTCCCCAACGCGGTCCCGAGCGGACATAGGAGACACCCCCCCCCCCCTCCCCGCGCTCCTCCGACTGCGCAATAAACCGCACCACAGCCCCAGCGGACCGCCTGCCTTCCCCCCTGCCCCATCCTGGCGCACCCCCCTTCTTCCCCCCCAGCACCACTGCAGACCCACCGCACCTCCTTCCTCCCCACCCGAACCCCAACGCACCCCCTTACCCCCCCCATACCACCACAGCCTCGGCACACCCCCTTCCTCCCTCCCTCCACCTCCATGGCCCCGGAGCACTGCTCTTCCCCACCACATCCTCAGCCCCCACTGCCCCAGCACACCACCCTCCCTAGCCCCGGTGCAGTTTCCCCTGGCCCCAGTGCACCCCAGTTGTGCTGCGCTGCCCGGGACACTCCCACCCACCAGGACCCCCGGCACATGAGGGACCTGCAGCCCGGAGCGCGCACCCCCCCAGCCCCGCTCACCTCCTCCGCAGGGCAGCCGCGTGCCGGTCCCAGGCAGCAGTGCTCAGCAGCAGCTCCATCGTCCAGAACCAGCCCCAGCATGAGCTTCCCCCAAATGCAGCCCCAGCCCAGGCGTGTGCCCGCCCTTGCCATCAGCCCCACCTGGGGCTTGTCCCACCTGCCCCAGCCATGGAGCCCCACCTGGGGCCTGTCCTGCCACCCAGCTCCACCTGGCATTCATCCCAGCCCCAGGGCCTGCAGCTGCAGCCCATCAGGAACTGGGGAGAGGGAATGGCCATCAGCCCCATCAGGGACAACTGGGGCTGCCAGGGCAGCAGAGGCACCCCCACTCCTGAGAGCAGCTTCCTGAAAGCTGAAGGGAGAGGCCTGGGGTATAGAGAGGGGAAAGGGGAGTATGCAGAGGACAAGAGAACAAATGGAGAGCTCTGGGTACAACAAAAGTAGAAAAAGGCAATGACAGAGCAAACAGAGTGACTCTGGGGGCACCACCAAGAAGCACCCAGAAAACTCTGGGACAGGAGAGAAAGCTAAACAGAGAACTTTGCAGTGTGCTGCAAAACAACCACAGGGCCCAACAAAAGGCACACAGAGCCCTTGGGGGCAACCCAAAATGTGAATTGAGGGCTCCGGAGGGCATCAGAGGGCAAATGCAGGGCTCTGGGGCAAAGCAAAATACAAATAAAGGGGCTTAGGGCACACCAGAGGGGTCATAAGGCATGTCACAGGACTCAGTGCAGCTGACAGGATGGTGCCTGCAGGCTCCCCCACCCCCATGGAAACTCTGTCTCCCCACTCCAGGCACACAGGTCCTGGCACAAGAACCACAAGGGACAATGGGGAATGCTGAAAGCAAATACAGAAGGAACTCCGCAGTACACTAGAGGGGGGCTACGGGGGTCTACATGGTCCAGAAATGGCTCTGGGAAAGAAGGGAAAAATCTGGAGGGGTTGCGAGGAGACTAGAGGGTGTCTAAGGGGCCTGGGGGGCCAAAAGAGAGCTGGGGGGCCCCATTCTGTGGAAAAGAGGGATCCAGAGCGCACTAGAAGAGTGCTAAGGCATCTACATGGTCCAAAAATGGCTCTGAGGAAGAAGGGAGAAATCTGGAGGGGTTGCGAGGAGACTAGAGGGCGTCTAAGGGGCCTGGGGGGCCCGAAGAGAACTGAGGGGCCCATTCTGTGAAAAAGAGTAGTGCAGAGTGCACTAGAGGGGTGCTAAGGTGTCTACATGGTCTAGAAATGCCTCTGGGGAAGAAGGGAGAAATCTGGAGGGGTTGCGAGGAGACTAGAGGGTGTCTAAAGCGGTCTGGGGGGTCCCAACAGAGCTGGGGGGCCCCATTCTGTGGAAAAGATGGGTCCAGAGTGCACTAAAGGGATGTGAAGGCGTCTACATGGTCCAGAAATGGCTCTGGAGAAGAAAGAATAAATCTGGAGGAGTTGCGAGGGGACTAGAGGGTGTCTAAGGGGCCTGGGGGCCAGAAGATATCTGGGGGGACCCAATTCTGTGGCAAAGAGGGGTCCAGAGTGCACTAGTTGGGTGCTAAGGGGTCTACGCTGTCAAAAAATGGCTCTGGGCAAGAAGGGAGAAATCTGGAGGGGTTGCAAGGAGACTAGAGAGTGTCTAACGGGGCTAGAGGCCCACAAGAGACCTGGGGGGCCCAATTCTGTGGCAAAGAGGGGTCCAGAGTGCACTAGAGGGGTGCTAAGGTGTCTACATAGTCAAGAAATGCCTCTGGGGAAGAAGGGAGAAATCTGGAGGGGTTGCGAGGAGACTAGCGGGGATCTAAGGAGTCTGGAGGTCCCAAAGATATCTGGTGGGCCCAATTCTGTAGAAAAGAAGGGTCCAGAGCGCACTAGAAGGGTGCTAAGGGGTCTACACTGTCAAGAAACGGCTCTGGGGAAGAAGGGAGAAATCTGGATGGGTTGCCAGCAGACTAGAGGGTGTCTAACGGGGCTAGAGGCCCAGAAGAGAGCTGGGGGCCACATTCTGTGGAAAAGAGGGGTCGACAGCGCACTAGTGAGGTGCTAAGGCATCTACACTGTCCATAAATGCTTCTGGGGAAGAAGGGAGAAATCTGGAGGAGTTGCGAGGAGACTAGAGGCTGTCTAAGGGGTCTGGGGGGCCAGAAGAGAGCTGGTGGGCCCAATTATGTGGAAAAGTGGGGTCCAGAGTGCACTAGAGGGGTGCTAATGCCTCTACACTGTCCATAAATGCCCCTGGGGAAGAAGGGAGAAATCTGGAAGGGTTGCGAGCACACTAAAGGGTGTCTAAAGGGGTTTGGGGGGCCAGAAGAGAGTTGGGGGGCCCCATTCTGTGGAAAAGAGGGGTCCAGAGCACACTAGAAGGGTGCTAAGGTGTCTACACCGTCAAGAAATGCCTCTGGGGAAGAAGGGAGAAATCTGGAGGTGTGGCAAGGAGACTAGAGGGTGTCTAAGGCGTCTGGGGGGCCAAAAGAGAGCTAGGGGTCCTATTCCGTTGAACAGAGGGATCAAGAGGGCACTAGGGGGGTGCTCTTTTCCACAAAGTGGGGACCCCACCTCTCATTTGGTCCCCAGACCCCCAAGACACCCTCTAGTCTCCGCAGAAGCCCTCCAGATTGCTTCCTTCTTCCCCATAGGCATTTCTTGACCACGTCAACACCTTAGGGGTCCAGAGCGCAGTAGAGGGGTGCTAAGGTGTCGACACAGTCAAGAAATGCCTCTGGGGAAGAAGGGAGAAATCTGGAGGGGTTGCAAGGAGACTAGAGGGGGTCTAAGGGGCCTGGGGGGCCATAAAAGACCTGGGGGGCCCCATTGTGTGGAAAAGAGGGATCCAGAGCGCACTAGAGGAGTGTTAAGGTGTCTACATGGTGCAGAAATGGCTCTGGGGAAGAAGGGAGAAATCTGGAGGGGTTGCGAGGGGACTAGAGGGTGTCTAAGGGGTCTGGGGGGCCAGAAGAGAGGTGGGGGACCCAATTCTGTGGAAAAGAGGGGTCCAGAGTGCACTAGAGGGGTGCTAAGGGGTCTACACTGTCAAGAAATGGTTCTGTGAAAGAAGGGAGAATTCTGGAGAGATTGCGAGGAGAGTGGAGGATGTTTAAGGGGCCTGGAGGTCCCAAGGATATCTGCAGTGCCCTATTCTGTGGAAAAGAGGGGTCCAGAGCGCACTAGAGGGGTGCTAAGGCGTCTATACTGTCAAAAAATGCCTCTGGGGAACAAGGGAGAAATCTCGAGAGGGTTGCAAGGAGACTAGAGGGTGTCCAAGGGGTCTGGGGGCTCAGAAGAGAGCTGCAGGGCCCAGTTTTGTTCAAAAGAGTGGTCCAGAGCACACTAGAGGGGTTCTATGGCGTCTACACAGTCAAAAAATGCCTCCGGGGAAGAAGGGAGAAATCTGGAGGGGTTGAGAGGAGACCGGAGAGTGTCTAAGGGGCCTGGGGACCAGAAGAGAGCTGGGGCCTGGGGACCAGAAGAGAGCTGGGGTCTGGACTCTGTGGAAAAGAGCACCCCTCTAGTACACTCTGGACCCCTCTGTTCCACAGAATTTGGTCCCCCAGCACTCTTCTGGGCCCCCAGACCCCTTATACACCCTCTAGTCTCTTCGCAACTCCTCCAGATTTCTCCCTTCTTCCCCAGAGGCATTTCTGGACCATGAAGACACCTTAGCACCCCCTCTAGTGCGCTCTGGACCCCTCTTTTCCACAGAATTGGGCCCCCAGCTCTCTTATGTCCACCTCGACCACTTAGACACCCTCTAGTCTCCTCAGAAGGCCTCCAGATTGCTCCCTTCTTTCCCAGAGACATTTCTTGACCATGCAGACACCTTAGCACCCCTCTAGTGCGCTCTGGACCCCTAAGGTGTCTACATGGTCAAGAAAGGCCTCTGGGGAAGAAGGGAGAAATATGAAGGGGTTTACGAGGGGACTAGAGAGTGTGTAAGGGGTCTGGGGTGCCACAGGAGGGGTGGGGGGCCCCACTCTGTGGAAAAGAGGAATCCAGAGCACACTAGAGGGGTGCTAAGACATCTACATGGTCCAGAAATACCTCTGGGGAAGAAGGGAGAAATCTGGAGGGGTTGCCAGGAGACTAGAGAGTGTCTAAGGAGTCTCGAGGTCCCAAAGATATCTGGGGGGCCCCATTCTGTAGAAAAGAGGGGTCCAGAGCACACTAGAAGGGTGCTAAGGGGTCTACACAGTCAAGAAACGGCTCTGGGGAAGAAGGGCGAAATCTGGAGGGATTGCGAGGAGACTAGAGGATCTCCAAGGGGCCTGGGGGGCCACAAGAGAGCTAGGGGGCCCCACTCTGTGGAAAAGAGGAATCCAAAGTGCACTAGTGGGGTGCTAAGGGGTCTACGCTGTCAAAAAATGGCTCTGGGCAAGAAAGGAGAAATCTGGAGGGGTTGCAAGGAGACTAGAGGGTGTCTAACGGGGCTAGAGGCCCACAAGAGACCTGGGGGGCCCAATTCTGTGGCAAAGAGGGGTCCAGAGCGCACTAGAGGGGTGCTAAGGTGCCTGCATGGTCTAGAAATGGCTCTGGGGAAGAAGGGAGAAATCCGGAGGGGTTGCGAGGAGACTAGAGGGTGTCTAAGGGGCCTGGGGGGCCAGAAGAGAGCTGGGGGCCCCATTCTGTGGAAAAGAGGGGTCCACAGCGCACTAGAGAGGTGCTAAGACATCTACACTGTCAAGAAATGCCTCTGGGGAAGAAGGGAGAAATCTGGAGGGGTTGCGAGGAGACTAGAGGCTGTCTAAGGGGTCTGGGGGGCCAGAAGATATCTGGGGGGCACAATTCTGTGGAACAGAGGGGTCCAGAGTGCACTAGAGGGGTGCTAAGGCCTCTGCACTGTCAAGAAATGCCTCTGGGGAAGAACGGCGAAATCTGGAAGGGTTGCGAGCACACTGTAGGGTGTCTAAGGGGCCTGCGGGGCCAGAAGAGAGCTGGGATCTGGACTCTGTGGAAAAGAGCACCCCTCTAGTGCACTCTGGACCCCTCTGTTCCACAGAATTTGGCCACCCAGCACTCTTCTGTGCCCCCAGACCCCTTAGACACCCTCTAGTCTCCTCGCAACCCCTCCAGATTTCTCCCTTCTTCCCCAGAGCCATTTCTGGACCATGTAGACACCTTAGCACCCCCTCTAGTGCTCTCTGGACCCCTCTTTTCCACAGAATTGGGCCCCCAGCTCTCTTATGGCCCCCTAGACCACTTAGACACCCTCTAGTCTCCTCAGAAGGCCTCCAGATTGCTCCCTTCTTTCCCAGAGACATTTCTTAACCATGTAGACACCTTAGCACCCCTCTAGTGCGCTCTGGACCCCTAAGGTGTCTACATGGTCCAGAAATGCCTCTGGGGAAGAAGGGAGAAATCTGGAGGGGTTCTGAGGAGACTAGAGGGTGTCTAAGGGGCCTGGGGGGCCACAAGAGGGGTGGGGGGCCCCACTCTGTGGAAAAGAGGGGTCCAGAGCACACTAGAGGGATGTTAAGGTGTCTACACTGTCAAGAAATGCCTCTGTGGAAGAAGGGAGAAATCTGGAGGGGTTGCCAGGAGACTAGAGGGTGTCTAACGGGTCTGGGGGGCCAAAAGATATCTGGGGGGGCCAATTCTGTGGAAAAGAGGAGTCCAAAGCGCACTAGAGGGGTGCTAAGGCATCTACATGGTCCAGAAATGGCTCTGGGGAAGAAAGGAAAAATCTGGAGGGGTTGCGAGGAGACTAGAGGGTGTCTAAGGAGACTGGGGGCCAAAAGAGAGGTGGGGGCCCCATTCTGTGGATAAGAAGGGTCCAGAGTGCACTAGAGGGGTGCTAAGGTGTCTACACTGTCAAGAAATGCCTCTGGGCAAGAAGGAAGAAATCTAGAGGGGTGCCAAGAAGACTAGAGGGTGTCTAAGGGGTCTGGAGGTCCTAAAGATATCTGGGGAGGCCAATTCTTTGGAAAAAAGGGGTCCAGAGCGCACTAGAGGAGTACTAAGGGGTCTACACTGTCAAGAAATGCCTCTGGGCAAGAAGGAAGAAATCTAGAGGGGTGCCAAGGAGACTAGAGGGTGTCTAAGGGGCCTGGAGGTCCCAAAGATACCTGGGGGGCCCCATTCTCTGGAAAAGGGGGGTCCAGAGTGCACTAGAGGGGTGCTAAGGCATCTACATGGTCCAGAAATGCCTCTGGAGAAGAAGGGAGAAATCTGGAGGGCTTGCGAGGAGACTAGAGGGTGTCTAAGGGGCCTGGGGGGCCAGAAGAGAGCTGGGGGGCCCCATTCTGTGGAAAAGAGGGGTCCAGAGCGCACTTGAGGGGTGCTAAAGCATCTACACGGCATAGAACTGGCAAACGTGCTAAGATGTCTACACTGTCAAGAAACGCCTCTGGGTAAGAAGGGAGAAATCAAGAGGGGTTGCGAGGAGAGTAGAGGCTGTTTAAGGGGTCTGGGGCCTCAAGAGAGCTGGGGGGGCACATTCTGGGGAAAGAGGGGTCCGGAGCGCACTACAGGGGTGCTAAGGTGTCTACATGGTCCATAAATGGCTCGGGGGAAGAAGTGAGAAATCTGGAGGGGTTGCGAAAAGACTAGAGGCTGTCTAAGGGCTCTGGGGGGCCAGAAGATATCTGGGGGGCACAATTCTGTGGAAAAGAGGGGTCCAGAGCGCACTAGAGGGGTGCTAAGGCGTCTACACTGTCAAGAAATGGCTCTGGGGAAGAAGGGAGCAATCTGGAGGGGTTGCGAGCACACTATAGGGTGTCTAAGGGTACTGGGGGGCCAGAAGAGAGCTGGGGGGGGCCACTCTGTGGAAAAGAGGGATCCAGAGCAAAGTAGAGAGGTGCTAAGGGGTCTACACTGTCCATAAATGCCTCTGGGGAAGAATGGAGAAATCTGGAGGGGTTGCGAGCACACTAAAGGCTGCCTAAAGGGGTTTGGGAGGCCAGAAGAGAGCTGGGGGGCCCCATTCTGTGGAAAAGAGGGGTCCATAGCGCACTAGAGGGGTGCTAAGGGGTCTACACTGTCAAGAAATGCCTCTGGGGAAGAAGGGAGAAATCTGGAGGGGTTGCGAGGAGACTAGAGGGTGTCTAAGGCGCCTGGGGGGCCCGAAGACAGCTCCAGGTCACAGCAAGCACCCCAGTAGGGGTGTTCTGAGCAGGCGAGGAGTTTTAAGGGGACTAGGTGGCCAAAAACCCAACTGTGGGGAACCAGGACAAAATATGAAAGGTTTCTGAGGAGACCAGCTGTTCTCTAGGAGGCCTGGGGTCCAGAGAACAGCTCTGGGGCCATACCAGCACCCCAGGAGGCATGCTCAGCAGAGCAGAGGGGTCCTAAGGGGCCTAAACAGCCAAAATAGGAGAACCGGCTAACAGGGAAGACCTCAGGAGGTGCTCTGAGGGGACAGGAGGGGATGGATTTTGAGCAGACTAGGGGACGCATAGAGGTATGTGAGGCACAACCAAGGAAGACAGAGGAGCCTTAAGGGGACTGGAAGGAAAGGGGAGCGGAAGGAAAGGGGATCTGATGGGATAGAGGGCACATGGAATGGTCATAGCGATAGGGCATAGAGAGGACTCTACAGTGCAGCCAATGGAAAAGAAGGGCCGTAGGGCATACTGAAAGGGCGCAATGAATGCATAGGGTTCTGGGGTACCCCCAAGGCAAACCAAGGCGTCCTGAGGGCAGCGTGTGGCACTCAGAGGGGTTCTGATGGGGCTAAAGGGCTAGGAGATGGACCCTAAGGGGCTCAGAGGGCAAAGAGAGGCATCCTGAGAGGACTAGAGGGAAAAGCAAAGGCGCCGAGACGCACCAATGGCAAACGGAGAGGTTTTGAGGAGACTAGAGGGAAAAGAGGGGGGACTTAATAGGACAAGAGGACAAACATAGGAGTCTTGATGCTACCAGAGGGCCTACAGACACCAAATGTCAGAATAACCTTGCAGGAACTAGAAAGAAGCAAAGAATTTTGAAGGGACAAGAGAACAAATGGAGTGCCTTGGAGCATACCTAAAAGCAAATGGATTGGTCCTGAGGGAACTAGGGAGCAAATGGGTGAGTCCTGGGGGGGACGCGGAGGAAAACTGAAGGTTCTGGGGCATTAGCTCACCTGCCATAATCTTCCTGTGTGGAGCCTGCTTCTTCCCTCTGAGAAGTTGGCCTTTGCTTTCATTGCACAGGCAGCTGTGAGCTGTTGCGTAGTCTCGGCAGACAAGTTGGGGATCGCTGCCCAGGCAGTCGTGACCTGTAACACTGCATGCTCAGAACAGTTCTCAGGAAGTCACGCGTACTCATAACCTGAAGAGCAAAAAGCAAATCTCTCTTGAGGTCAGTTTTTATTTCATCATAGGAGCAAGCTTTCCCTCTCTTCTGCACTGTACTGCCTCTAACAGCACACCTTCCTCATCACCATTTTCCCCTGCTCCTTTCACTCCTCTCAGTTGCCCCTGTGTCTTAGATCTCTAAAGCAGCTGTTTCTCATCCACAGGTACTTTCCTGTCCTGTTGCCGATTCACCCCCCGGCTGTCCTACAGCAAGCAGTTGAGACACCTTGGCCTAATTCTTAGCCGCACACGCCTTTTGATCTGGCAAGCAGCTCAGACAGAGCAGAGGGCAGCAAGAAAGGTGGATCTGAATGTAGTAGACTTGGGCACCGAGCAAGATGGAAGCAGCAGCAAGGCATCAAAGAGATGGCATCTTTGTAAAGAAAAGAGATATAGTTCCAGGCTACCGGGGATTCTCTGTACCTGTGGCCAGGGCGCCTTCCTCTGCAGGCTCTTTCCACACAGTTAAAGGTAGCTGAACGCAGTGCCCTTGGGAGGCAGTGACATGGTGTCCCCGGTACTGCTGTGGGGTGGCTGTTCCAGGGTCTCTCAGGCTGTTTTGGGGTCCTTGGACAGAGACAGTGCTGTTCACATTTCCTTGAGGACTTTCCCTTGTGCTGCACAGCAGGACAGCTCTGCACCGTGCCCTCCCAGCACTGCCACTCCTCATAGCTGCTGCCTAATTGGCCCCAATCTTGAGCAAAGCTACAACTACCAGGAGCCCGCAGCGCCCTCCTACTCTCCCTGCCCTCCCCATTTCCAAGAGGGACGGCCCCAGCCCCTGGGGGCAAGCCTGCATGGTCACACCAGAGATGGAAAATGCTTCCTGCCTTGTACCAGGGAAAACCAGGGAAATGCCACTGTCCCCAATGACCTATGGGGACTCCTGCGTGAGCGGCACATGTCCAGTAAGGAACAGACCCAGCGGGCCACTGCTGCAGGGCTGAGAAGGCACCGGCACCTGGAACTGCAGCTCCTGGCCTGCCACAGAGCATAACGTGGCCGGCTGGTGAGAACCCCGCTGGCAAAGGACTGCCCCTCCGGCCGCCTCGAGAGGCACAGCATGCTGTCCGAGCAGCCCAATGCGGGAAGACTACATCTCCCGGCATGCCGTTCAAACAAAAAAGGCCTCCCGGAAGCCCGGTGCCGGAAGACTACCGCTCCCGGCATGCCAGCTGCGCCCCCCCGCAGCGCTAGGTGAAGTTTAACCCTGTGGAGATTCCGTTCCTTTCCGTCCCGCCCCCGTTCCCTTTTCCTCCCTGTCTCCCCGGAATCCACCGCAGAGCCCCGAGCGCGACCCCGCGATCCCCAGCACCGGCCCGGGGCTCCCCCGACACCGCCGCGGCCGGCTACGGGTCAACTCCAACACTGCCCCTGCCTCCCCCCACGACCCTCCCTGCGCTTCCCCTGGGATCCCTCCTCCCCCTCCCCAACGCGGTCCCGAGCGGACATAGGAGACACCCCCCCCCCCCCTCCCCGCGCTCCTCCGACTGCGCAATAAACCGCACCACAGCCCCAGCGGACCGCCTGCCTTCCCCCCTGCCCCATCCTGGCGCACCCCCCTTCTTCCCCCCCAGCACCACTGCAGACCCACCGCACCTCCTTCCTCCCCACCCGAACCCCAACGCACCCCCTTACCCCCCCCATACCACCACAGCCTCGGCACACCCCCTTCCTCCCTCCCTCCACCTCCATGGCCCCGGAGCACTGCTCTTCCCCACCACATCCTCAGCCCCCACTGCCCCAGCACACCACCCTCCCTAGCCCCGGTGCAGTTTCCCCTGGCCCCAGTGCACCCCAGTTGTGCTGCGCTGCCCGGGACACTCCCACCCACCAGGACCCCCGGCACATGAGGGACCTGCAGCCCGGAGCGCGCACCCCCCCAGCCCCGCTCACCTCCTCCGCAGGGCAGCCGCGTGCCGGTCCCAGGCAGCAGTGCTCAGCAGCAGCTCCATCGTCCAGAACCAGCCCCAGCATGAGCTTCCCCCAAATGCAGCCCCAGCCCAGGCGTGTGCCCGCCCTTGCCATCAGCCCCACCTGGGGCTTGTCCCACCTGCCCCAGCCATGGAGCCCCACCTGGGGCCTGTCCTGCCACCCAGCTCCACCTGGCATTCATCCCAGCCCCAGGGCCTGCAGCTGCAGCCCATCAGGAACTGGGGAGAGGGAATGGCCATCAGCCCCATCAGGGACAACTGGGGCTGCCAGGGCAGCAGAGGCACCCCCACTCCTGAGAGCAGCTTCCTGAAAGCTGAAGGGAGAGGCCTGGGGTATAGAGAGGGGAAAGGGGAGTATGCAGAGGACAAGAGAACAAATGGAGAGCTCTGGGTACAACAAAAGTAGAAAAAGGCAATGACAGAGCAAACAGAGTGACTCTGGGGGCACCACCAAGAAGCACCCAGAAAACTCTGGGACAGGAGAGAAAGCTAAACAGAGAACTTTGCAGTGTGCTGCAAAACAACCACAGGGCCCAACAAAAGGCACACAGAGCCCTTGGGGGCAACCCAAAATGTGAATTGAGGGCTCCGGAGGGCATCAGAGGGCAAATGCAGGGCTCTGGGGCAAAGCAAAATACAAATAAAGGGGCTTAGGGCACACCAGAGGGGTCATAAGGCATGTCACAGGACTCAGTGCAGCTGACAGGATGGTGCCTGCAGGCTCCCCCACCCCCATGGAAACTCTGTCTCCCCACTCCAGGCACACAGGTCCTGGCACAAGAACCACAAGGGACAATGGGGAATGCTGAAAGCAAATACAGAAGGAACTCCGCAGTACACTAGAGGGGGGCTACGGGGGTCTACATGGTCCAGAAATGGCTCTGGGAAAGAAGGGAAAAATCTGGAGGGGTTGCGAGGAGACTAGAGGGTGTCTAAGGGGCCTGGGGGGCCAAAAGAGAGCTGGGGGGCCCCATTCTGTGGAAAAGAGGGATCCAGAGCGCACTAGAAGAGTGCTAAGGCATCTACATGGTCCAAAAATGGCTCTGAGGAAGAAGGGAGAAATCTGGAGGGGTTGCGAGGAGACTAGAGGGCGTCTAAGGGGCCTGGGGGGCCCGAAGAGAACTGAGGGGCCCATTCTGTGAAAAAGAGTAGTGCAGAGTGCACTAGAGGGGTGCTAAGGTGTCTACATGGTCTAGAAATGCCTCTGGGGAAGAAGGGAGAAATCTGGAGGGGTTGCGAGGAGACTAGAGGGTGTCTAAAGCGGTCTGGGGGGTCCCAACAGAGCTGGGGGGCCCCATTCTGTGGAAAAGATGGGTCCAGAGTGCACTAAAGGGATGTGAAGGCGTCTACATGGTCCAGAAATGGCTCTGGAGAAGAAAGAATAAATCTGGAGGAGTTGCGAGGGGACTAGAGGGTGTCTAAGGGGCCTGGGGGCCAGAAGATATCTGGGGGGACCCAATTCTGTGGCAAAGAGGGGTCCAGAGTGCACTAGTTGGGTGCTAAGGGGTCTACGCTGTCAAAAAATGGCTCTGGGCAAGAAGGGAGAAATCTGGAGGGGTTGCAAGGAGACTAGAGAGTGTCTAACGGGGCTAGAGGCCCACAAGAGACCTGGGGGGCCCAATTCTGTGGCAAAGAGGGGTCCAGAGTGCACTAGAGGGGTGCTAAGGTGTCTACATAGTCAAGAAATGCCTCTGGGGAAGAAGGGAGAAATCTGGAGGGGTTGCGAGGAGACTAGCGGGGATCTAAGGAGTCTGGAGGTCCCAAAGATATCTGGTGGGCCCAATTCTGTAGAAAAGAAGGGTCCAGAGCGCACTAGAAGGGTGCTAAGGGGTCTACACTGTCAAGAAACGGCTCTGGGGAAGAAGGGAGAAATCTGGATGGGTTGCCAGCAGACTAGAGGGTGTCTAACGGGGCTAGAGGCCCAGAAGAGAGCTGGGGGCCACATTCTGTGGAAAAGAGGGGTCGACAGCGCACTAGTGAGGTGCTAAGGCATCTACACTGTCCATAAATGCTTCTGGGGAAGAAGGGAGAAATCTGGAGGAGTTGCGAGGAGACTAGAGGCTGTCTAAGGGGTCTGGGGGGCCAGAAGAGAGCTGGTGGGCCCAATTATGTGGAAAAGTGGGGTCCAGAGTGCACTAGAGGGGTGCTAATGCCTCTACACTGTCCATAAATGCCCCTGGGGAAGAAGGGAGAAATCTGGAAGGGTTGCGAGCACACTAAAGGGTGTCTAAAGGGGTTTGGGGGGCCAGAAGAGAGTTGGGGGGCCCCATTCTGTGGAAAAGAGGGGTCCAGAGCACACTAGAAGGGTGCTAAGGTGTCTACACCGTCAAGAAATGCCTCTGGGGAAGAAGGGAGAAATCTGGAGGTGTGGCAAGGAGACTAGAGGGTGTCTAAGGCGTCTGGGGGGCCAAAAGAGAGCTAGGGGTCCTATTCCGTTGAACAGAGGGATCAAGAGGGCACTAGGGGGGTGCTCTTTTCCACAAAGTGGGGACCCCACCTCTCATTTGGTCCCCAGACCCCCAAGACACCCTCTAGTCTCCGCAGAAGCCCTCCACATTGCTTCCTTCTTCCCCATAGGCATTTCTTGACCACGTCAACACCTTAGGGGTCCAGAGCGCAGTAGAGGGGTGCTAAGGTGTCGACACAGTCAAGAAATGCCTCTGGGGAAGAAGGGAGAAATCTGGAGGGGTTGCAAGGAGACTAGAGGGGGTCTAAGGGGCCTGGGGGGCCATAAAAGACCTGGGGGGCCCCATTGTGTGGAAAAGAGGGATCCAGAGCGCACTAGAGGAGTGTTAAGGTGTCTACATGGTGCAGAAATGGCTCTGGGGAAGAAGGGAGAAATCTGGAGGGGTTGCGAGGGGACTAGAGGGTGTCTAAGGGGTCTGGGGGGCCAGAAGAGAGGTGGGGGACCCAATTCTGTGGAAAAGAGGGGTCCAGAGTGCACTAGAGGGGTGCTAAGGGGTCTACACTGTCAAGAAATGGTTCTGTGAAAGAAGGGAGAATTCTGGAGAGATTGCAAGGAGAGTGGAGGATGTTTAAGGGGCCTGGAGGTCCCAAGGATATCTGCAGTGCCCTATTCTGTGGAAAAGAGGGGTCCAGAGCGCACTAGAGGGGTGCTAAGGCGTCTATACTGTCAAAAAATGCCTCTGGGGAACAAGGGAGAAATCTCGAGAGGGTTGCAAGGAGACTAGAGGGTGTCCAAGGGGTCTGGGGGCTCAGAAGAGAGCTGCAGGGCCCAGTTTTGTTCAAAAGAGTGGTCCAGAGCACACTAGAGGGGTTCTATGGCGTCTACACAGTCAAAAAATGCCTCCGGGGAAGAAGGGAGAAATCTGGAGGGGTTGAGAGGAGACCGGAGAGTGTCTAAGGGGCCTGGGGACCAGAAGAGAGCTGGGGCCTGGGGACCAGAAGAGAGCTGGGGCCTGGACTCTGTGGAAAAGAGCACCCCTCTAGTACACTCTGGACCCCTCTGTTCCACAGAATTTGGTCCCCCAGCACTCTTCTGGGCCCCCAGACCCCTTATACACCCTCTAGTCTCTTCGCAACTCCTCCAGATTTCTCCCTTCTTCCCCAGAGGCATTTCTGGACCATGAAGACACCTTAGCACCCCCTCTAGTGCGCTCTGGACCCCTCTTTTCCACAGAATTGGGCCCCCAGCTCTCTTATGTCCACCTCGACCACTTAGACACCCTCTAGTCTCCTCAGAAGGCCTCCAGATTGCTCCCTTCTTTCCCAGAGACATTTCTTGACCATGCAGACACCTTAGCACCCCTCTAGTGCGCTCTGGACCCCTAAGGTGTCTACATGGTCAAGAAAGGCCTCTGGGGAAGAAGGGAGAAATATGAAGGGGTTTACGAGGGGACTAGAGAGTGTGTAAGGGGTCTGGGGTGCCACAGGAGGGGTGGGGGGCCCCACTCTGTGGAAAAGAGGAATCCAGAGCACACTAGAGGGGTGCTAAGACATCTACATGGTCCAGAAATACCTCTGGGGAAGAAGGGAGAAATCTGGAGGGGTTGCCAGGAGACTAGAGAGTGTCTAAGGAGTCTCGAGGTCCCAAAGATATCTGGGGGGCCCCATTCTGTAGAAAAGAGGGGTCCAGAGCACACTAGAAGGGTGCTAAGGGGTCTACACAGTCAAGAAACGGCTCTGGGGAAGAAGGGCGAAATCTGGAGGGATTGCGAGGAGACTAGAGGATCTCCAAGGGGCCTGGGGGGCCACAAGAGAGCTAGGGGGCCCCACTCTGTGGAAAAGAGGAATCCAAAGTGCACTAGTGGGGTGCTAAGGGGTCTACGCTGTCAAAAAATGGCTCTGGGCAAGAAAGGAGAAATCTGGAGGGGTTGCAAGGAGACTAGAGGGTGTCTAACGGGGCTAGAGGCCCACAAGAGACCTGGGGGGCCCAATTCTGTGGCAAAGAGGGGTCCAGAGCGCACTAGAGGGGTGCTAAGGTGCCTGCATGGTCTAGAAATGGCTCTGGGGAAGAAGGGAGAAATCCGGAGGGGTTGCGAGGAGACTAGAGGGTGTCTAAGGGGCCTGGGGGGCCAGAAGAGAGCTGGGGGCCCCATTCTGTGGAAAAGAGGGGTCCACAGCGCACTAGAGAGGTGCTAAGACATCTACACTGTCAAGAAATGCCTCTGGGGAAGAAGGGAGAAATCTGGATGGGTTGCGAGG
>NW_026991330.1:0-9012 GCF_036370855.1 Dromaius novaehollandiae
GTAACAATTCCCCCCTTTGAGACTTATATGATCATTTTCATATTAGTCTCACTCTTTTAAAATCTTTCCCATATTAATTTTGTACAACATCTACAAATGCATTGAATCACTACATAAACGCATACAAAAACTACTAACACCATTCCCAAAATTGTTAAACACTTTTTAACCCATGAGCTCACGTCAGGGAACCAGGAAGTCAACCATTTCCATGTTTCTTCAAATCCAAAAGAGGTATCCTCTTTCTGAACCCCATGTAAGATTTCAGTCTGCTTCCAGATTTCATTTAGATCGGTAGAAATTCTCCCGCTTTGATCCACATATACACAGCAACTAGTATTTATTACTGTACATACTCCTCCCTGAGATGCCAATAACATCTCTAGAGCCATCCTGTTTTGGGTAGTTATTTTAGCAATTTCTGAAACCTCCTCTTGTAAAGCTGCAGTGGCATCAGAGGTTTTATTCCCTATTTTTTTCAATAACTGCTGAAATATTTACTATTGCTTTTTCAAGTTCACTCACTCCCAGTTGTGGAAAGAGCCACCTTACGAATGACTGCAACCTAGTAGGTCGATCTATTAAAGGATTATTGACCCTCTTTTGTCTCCTTATGAATGTTCTTAGCCAGGATTTTTGGTATTTATTACTCAATTCTTTTCTTATAGTAACATTAGGGATTATTGCCCCTAAAGTACATGTCCCTGACCAATTAGGAGGTAGCACTTTTCGTGCCTTGTTTCCACACAACCAATACCATCCACTACCTTTTGGAACACGCCACCCATTTAGTTCCTTACTTGGCCACTTATAACCTATTCAGGTATCCGAGAGCAATCTTTATAACCTCCTACCTTAATGGCTCCAGTACAGTTGATCGGTTGCTTTCCATAAAGTATAGTTTTCTCCCACCATTTATTACTATTATTACATCTTTGGATACATTGATAATAATCTCCTGTCACCCTCTGGACTTCCCATTCCTGTTTGGTTGTTTCATAGGCACTCCAATTAGTGGGAAGCCCTTGTTGGAAAGTTCAGGGAAGTGGGTACACACCCAGCAATCCCTCTGGTTAACTATCTTCATAGATTTTGTAATTACTTCCAAATGGAGATTGTGACTCCAAAATCCTTCCTGATTCCCTTTAATTGTTTGGCTCAGGTAACCTAGAAAAACTAACCACCACATTTCTCCCCTGGTTGTTAAGGAGAACATCATTTTTACACAGATACCGTAACAACAATATTAACCCTATTCCTAACAAACAGATTAAAGCATTTTTTCCCTGAATACAATCTAAATTTAAAACCGATTCGCTTCTAATACATCTCATATATCTTTATATATTTTTAACTTTAGAGGTTGAACTTGTTCAGCTTTCCACGTCTCTCGAGGTACTGCTTTCACTCGGGTGTAATCTAAAAGTATAACTGGATGTACCTACGGAGAGAAGAACCTTTGCCATAGACAAGAGATAATCACTTAAAATTTGATCACCCTTAACGTGCATTTGAATTTCATTTCCAGTTAAATTTACAGTGTAAGGTTTGCCATACAGAATCTCAAATGGACTAACTTTCTCCCTAACCCTTGGGGTTATTCTGGTTCTTAATAATGCCAGAGGTAAAACATCAGTCCATTTCATCTGAGTCTCCTGACACAATTTTCCTACCTGTCTCTTAATTGTTTGATTCATTCTTTCCACTTTTCCACTGGATTGTGGCCTCCAGGGGGTATGTAAGTCCCATTTAATTTGTAGTATTTTTGAGATTTGTTGTACTATTTCTGCTATAAAATGAGGTCCCCTATCTGAAGAAAACCCTTCTGGTACCCTAAATCTTGGTATGATTTCTTTTAATAACATTTTCACTACCTCCCCTGCTTTAGTGGTACGACACGGGAAAGCCTCAGGCCATCCTGAAAAGGTGTCAACAATTACCAACAAATATTTATATCCATTACATCTTGGTAATTCAGAAAAATCAATTTGCCAGTAATCCCCAGGCATGAAGCCCCTTTTTACTTCCCCTGGGGGGGGCTTCTTCTGAATCCTGGGATTATTTCTAAGACAGATTTCACATTTTTGTGTAATACCCTTTGCAATTATTAACATACTAACTCCCACAGCAAATCTTTTAACTGTTTCAACCAATGCCTCAGCTCCCATGTGGGTACTACCATGTATTTGCTTCATCAGCTTCTTCATTATCGGCAAAGTTACCACACACTGTCCAGTAGATGTCACCCACCATCCTTCAGGAGTTTTTATGCATTTCAGTATTTCTGCTAATTTATTTTCTTTTTCAGTGTATACTGGAATTTCCATTTTTAACAGTCTCTCTGGAACTAATGCTGCCACTGACATGGATAATGCTGCCCTTTTTGCAGCCTCATCGGCCTGTTACGGAAATTAGGCTTGTCGGCCACCATAACAGGGCTCGACCCTAGGTTCCCCCAAGTAAAGTTCAGAGCCAAATCAAAACAAAGTAAATTTTAATCACACGCGTGCCGTAATTACAGCTCGAGCTGGGTGCCTCCGAAGAGGGACCCTAACATAAACAAATCCTGGGTAATTATAGTCTTTTCGACTTCCATTTCCCACCCCTCACGCGATAGTTAGACCAATAGTAATTTTTTGGTCTGGGGTCTCCTGCTCCTCATTGGGTCTCATCGTCTTTCTGAGGCAAGCTGGTTTTCTCCTTATTCTTGTTTTTTTGCAGTCTCTGATGACGGTTGTACTTCTGTTTTTGTTGGGTCTGGCGGTTGCCTCCCAAGGTCTTATTTTCCCCCATTGTTTTGGCGTCTTCCCTCTCGGAGTCGGTGACACAGGTGCGCAGACTGCGTGTGGCTCCCTTATCTTCCCAGCCTGAACGAGCTCTGAGGCACTATTTTTTATTAAACTAAGTAAAGATTCGTTACTTTTCCCACGCACGGCCTAAGGCTTCAGCAAATCTAGCCACTCATGCTAAGCAAGTTTTATATAAGTTGTGCTAAGCAGCCATTTCTAGACAGTTTCAATTCACTATTCTTTAACAGTTTCCCCCCTTTGTTTTTATGAAGCATCCCTGCTAATATTTTAAACAGAGTTCTTGAAGTCTTTCGAGGCATACTATCACTTTCCATACTCTTATATATAATATGATCGTAAGCAATAGGCATAACACAGTTAAACTGAACACAACTACTACCGGGTGCAATACATGATTATAAATCCCTGTTGTGGTTGGTGACCACCCTAGAAGAGTTTCCCAGCCATGATGTTCTCCATCCCTTTTTACCCTTTCTAAGATATGATGTATCTCTTTTGCATCATGGTGAACAGTGATTAGAGTTTTCTGTCCACTGTTCCGGATGCGCTCTAGCAGTTGATGCAAATCATCATGTTGCAGTAGTTTCCTTACCAGGGTGAGATTCATCCCAATGGGAGTAGGTAGTAAATTTTGAATTAATGTATAATTAGATTGTAACAATTGATAAGACGTGATAGGAGCTGAATAATTGAAATCACATCCCATGATTTTGGTAAAGCTACAAATACAAATATTTCAATGATTACTCATATCTACTACAATGCCATCTATAACTATAAGACTACAAAAGGTTCTCATACATACACACCCTCTCCCAATATATACAAGTATAGTTGCAGGTGTTTCATCAGGGTGTATTTCAAAGTGACAAACATTTTGCTCAGTGTCAAGACAAATGTCTTGGGCTTTGATGGTATTACTTTCACAAATAAACCCTTGCTGTTCCTGTACAATACATGCGCTAACGTCCACAGTTTGCCATTTATTTCCATTTCGTTGGGCCCATACTCTGTGTTCCAATGGATAGAGTATAGCTCCATTGTGATTTAATCCTAACGCAATGATTGGATATATTGTATATGTTGGAGCATTACGTATTGTTGAAACAAAGGCTGTGGCCTCAGTGTTGATAGGATCATAAGTAAAATTGACCAGATACCACCAGGATTGGAATTCCTTTTCAAATTCGGTCACATTATCCCAAATTACCTTTCGAATTTCAGTGGGTAAAGTGCCTTCTTCCCCTCCCTTATAATCGCTGCTGCCATAGATTGCATCCACAGTTGAGCTTGGATGCAACTGAGGGCCAGGGAAATATTAATTTGGGCTTCCCCAAGTGCATCCACTATCAAGTGGTGATCTTTTTCATTCATTTTTTCCCACTGAGGTAATATCTCGGATGAAAGCCATTGGTTAGTTCCTAATGCTAATAGAGAAGACCTCAATGGATGTTTTAATCTGTATAAGTCACTTGTTGTTGTGCTCAGTTTATTTACGAGTACTTCAGCATCTATACTGTTTAGGACTCCCAATCCTGTTCCTATGATACCGGTCACATCTCTCCTTGTTCATTTTGGAGAGGTGAGGGTTCGCCTATGTAACCACGCCGTCCATCCCACATAGGACGTACCTAAGAATGGTGAACAGGTCGGTTTGATTGTAGAGATATAATTTGCATTAATAGCTCTACTCGTTTGAGAGACCATGATGGATTAAATAACACTCGTTGTTGGCCTGTATTTCTAATCACATACGGTCCAATTTCAAAGATTTGTGGGGATAAGGTTTTCTTACTCTTCATGGTAACAGAGTTATTTATATTGGTGGAAATAATTGTAGTCAGGGTAGGTATTGCTGTACTGGGCTCAATAATGTCTATTTTAAATTTAAATGACAGTCCCACATTGTGGTGAGCCCACAGGCAAACTATAACAACAGGTTGTTCTAAGGTAAAATTGTACCAACAATCCAGTTTTTCAGTGGCACAAATTTTCCTTTCTTTTTCATTTGATTTGATTTTAGTGAGAGAGATTTGAGTTGCCTTCTCATGGGTGGACCCGTTGATCACTCGACACCCTATCTTTATTTCCTTTCCTGTCCTTCCCAGGAGTTGGGGAAGTTGGTTAGTATTATCCCAGCTCCATTCATTTTCTGAGTATACTTCAGTTCCATGCATGACCAGGGCTGAGAGGTTTAAGTTTTTATCAGAACTTAATCCCATACTTCCGGTATACTTAACACGGGCCTGGGACCATGGCCACTCTAAGGTTCTTTGACCACAGCTTAGGGAAAGTAGCATTGCCAGGGTTTGAAACAGCAGGGTGCAGTAAAGGGAAAGAGATTTGTGTTAGTGAGGCGAGTCCGAACAGACTACCCTGGGGAAGTCGTGTATCCCATCGAGCTTTACGTGGTTGTTTTCACTGTTCTGCTGCAACCTCTGCTGTGTTTGCTTCTTGGACTGTCACTCGTTTCACGTGAGAGTGGTGAATCCAATTCTCTTTTCCTAGAATTTTAACAGCGCAGTAAGAACTTAACAATACAGTATAGGGTCCTTCCCATTTTGGTTCTAGTTTTGTTTTTCGCGAGAATACCTTTATCAACACTTTATCTCCAGGCTGTATATCATGTGCCTGAATGTCTGATGGCACTGGCTGAAACCACTGAGCCTGATTTTGCAAGGCCTTAAACCGTTCTTGTAAGGCTAGTACCTATTGTGTTACTCGTTCATCTCCGTCTAATAGGCTGGTCTTAGCAGGGATATAAGTCCCTGGTATCGCTAAATGTCTCCCAAAAAGAATTTCTGCTGGTGGTAGTCCTATGGGTTGCCGTGGAGAATTTCGAACATCCCACAGAGCTAAGTTTAATGCCTCTGGCCATTTTAGGCTAGCATGTGTGCATATTCTTGCTATTTTCTCTTTTAATGTTCTATTCATTCTTTCTACTTGTCCTGAAGATTGTGGGTGATAAGGAGCATGTAGGTTTCTTTTTATTCCTAACGATTTACATAACTGATTGATTATGCTTGCTGTAAAATGGGCACCCCTGTCTGAATCAATGGCTTCTGGGACCCCATACCTGGGTATGATTTCCTTCAGTAAGGCTTTTACCATTCCCCCTGTGTCAGCCTTTCTTGTTGGAAAAGCTTCTACCCAGCCTGATAACTGATCTATTATCACTAACAAGTGTTTCTATCCATAGACAGATGGCATATCTGCATAAGCTATTTGCAGCTTCTGGAAAGGGAAGTAAGCCCATGGTCGTCCCCCCCAAATCTGAGCTTGGCTTGTTATTTGAAAACTTCTGGCAGGTCGGGCAGCTATTTGTTATTCTTCTAGCAGCTGCATAGATTCCTGGAGCAGCCCATACTTTCTGTACCTGTTTAGCTATTCCCTCGGCTCCCCCATAAGCTTTATCGTGAAACCACCTAGCTATAGTAATTAAATATTTTTTTGGTAGAATTGGTTTTTCCCCAATTGTCCATATTCCGTCACCATTTTGTTTTGCTTCCCACTGTTCCCATTGTTTTTTCTCTTCCACTGAGCAGTCTTTTTCATACATAGTTTTGGGGTCTATTAAGTTTGGCCACTCACTCTGGTCCATCCTTGGAACTGCCCCCATACATTCTCTCAGAGGTTGTTGAGCTGCAGCCCTCGCAGCAGCGTTGGCTAGAGCATTTCCTCTGCTAATTTCTGTAGTGTCTTTAGTATGGGCTGGGCAGTGTATTACCGCAATTTCTTTGGGCAGTTGAACTGCTTCCAGCAAATTACGTATTTCTTCTCCATTAGCTAATTTCTTTCCTGATGACGGCAAGAATCCTCGTTCTTTCCATAACATCCCTGTTGCATGACACACTCCAAATGCATACTTAGAGTCGGTATAGATATTTACCCGCAAGCTCTTACCTATTTTTTGCTGCTTGGGTCAATGCTATTAATTCTGCTCCTTGAGCACTTACTGATGGAGACAAAGGATTGGCCTCGAGCACCTCAAAGACGTTAGTGACAGCATAGCCGGAGTGACGTCTTCCGTCCAAATAATAGGATGACCCATCTGTAAACAGAACTAAGTCCGGGTTCTCCAAAGGTTCATCTTTAAGGTCCTCCCGGGGCTTGCTCGAGCTGACGACCACCTGCTCACAGGAATGATGTGGCTCTCCGTCCTCCGGTTGAGGCAATAGCGTTGCTGGATTCAAAATATTGCATCTTTTGAAAGTCACATTATCTGCATGCAGTATTATCAGTTCATAGCGGTCAGCTCTCTGTGGGGATAGTGCTTGAGTCGCATATTGCTTCATTAACAGTTCTACTTCATGTGGCACATACACAGTCAATGAATGACCCAAAACCACAGGTCGTGTTTTTTTCAATAAGAGCTGCAGTAGCTGCTATTGCTCTGATGCGTCCTGGAGTGCCTTTAGCTACCTCATCTAGTTGCGTGGAGTAATAGGCCACTGGTCTACGGTGAGGGCCTAGTTTTTGGGTGAGTACCCCACTTGCTACTCCCTGTCGCTCATGGACAAATAATTCAAATAGTTTGCTATAATCTGGTAACCCGAGAGCAGGGGCTGAAACCAACGCTTTTTTCACAGATGTAAAAGCTTTCTCCCTTTCTGGGCCCCAGGCCAAAGGCTCTATCTCCTCCTTTTTTGTTGCCTGTACCAGAGGCTTAGTAAGTTCTGCTAACCCCGGAATCCACGGTCGGCAGAATCCTACAGCTCCTAAAAATCCCCTAAGCTGTTTTTTTGTTACAGGACGAGGCATATCAAGAATTGTCTTTACTCGTTCTGGATCAACTAACCTGTGTCCTTCTCTTAAGATAAAACCCAAATATTTTACCTCTCTTTGACACAGCTGGAGTTTAGACAGAGATGCTCGATGCCCTTTTTCTGCAAGAGCGTTACATAGAGAAACAGTATCTTTCAAACATGTCTCATAATCTTTACTTGCTAATAACAAATCATCTACATATTGTATTAATGCAGAATGTCCTGGAAGTTCGATATCTGAGAGGTCATTTTTAAGTATACGCGAAAAAACAGTCGGAGACCCAGTAAATCCCTGTGGCAGCCTTGTCCAAGTTAATTGTTGTCCCTTCCAAGTGAAAGCAAAGAGATCTTGGCTATCTTCAGCTATCGGTATACTAAAAAAGGCTGCTGTTAGGTCAATCACAGTAAAATAAGTTGCCCAGTGGGGTATCTGTAGTAAAATGGTTGATGGGTCGGGGACTACTGGATGTGGAGCAATTACATGTTGGTTTATAGCCCTTAAGTCTTGTACAAAGCGATACTCTGGATCACCATCAGCATCTTGCCTGTTCTTTTTAACTGGCAGAATTGGGGTGTTATATGGGGATTCACAGACTCTAAGGATACCCATTTTCAGATAATGATCAGTTTGTTTTTGGATACTCTTCTCTGCTTCCTTTGGGATAGGATATTGTTTAACTGCAGGAGGCAATCCCCCCTTTGTTTTTATCGAGACTGGACCGGCTGATTTCAGTAGTCCCACATCCATTCCTGAAGAGCTCCATAATTTTTTAGAAACTGATTCTAAACCTGTTGGAATTTGCAGATTAGTTGACTCTGGTTCTGGTGTCTTAGCCAGAACACATGAACCCATAATTATTAGCTTTATCCCTTCCGGCTGTAAGCAGATCTGAGTATCCAAGGCTTGCAGGAGATCTCTCCCCAAAAGGCATATAGGTGCGTCTGTGGAAATTATAAAATGTCCCCACACTGTTTTACCCTCAATAGTGAGTAATAAGGGCTTAGATAACATTCATTCGCCCTTTCCCATCACTCCTTGCATCGCTATTTTATCTGATGATTTGCATCCTTTAGGCTCAAAATTTAAAAGGGAAAGGGTGGCTCCAGTATCCACTAGAAAGGGAACTTCTAAACCTTCAGTATTGCCATTACGTGACCCTCAAAATCCAAAACTACATCCCATAAATTTACTCCAATTTCCACAGTATTTTCTGAGTCTCCTGTTTCCTCTCATTGTGGATTGACTGGGAATCGCCTGGTCTCCTCCTTAGTGTTTGATTGTCTCATGCCGGTTCCTCTGTTCCTAACTACACGGGGCCTCACTGGGCACTCCTGCTGCCAGTGTCCTTGTTCCCCACAATAATAACAATCATTAACTCCTGACTGTACAGCACGTTCGCTTTGACTCCATCTCTCCTGGCTCTTTCACGTCCCCT